>NC_046666.1:114451771-114464582 GCF_010883055.1 Belonocnema kinseyi | reverse complement strand
CTTTCCCCTGCCGAGTGAGTCACGCCTACCCCGAAAGGGAAATGGCTTAATGGTGTAATAATAATAATAATAATAATAATAATAATAATAATAATAATAATTCCATGATTATCTTCAACATGTGTACTTTCATCTCAAATTTTTTCAGAATTACTTTTTTTGTTGTTGCAAAATGGCGGACCAAAATATCTCAAAAAACGTGGTTTTTTCACATGCTCTCCAGGTATATCATTTTTAAGGTAAAAAAAGCAATGAGAAACCCGATATTATTATTCAATTTGATATTTTTGGTATTGCTGGTAATTAATAAACTACTAAAATGCTAAATTTCAAACTAGTGGATTCAAAATGGCGGCCGGAACATAGATTTTTTTAATTTGTGTGAATAATGTTAAAAGTAAATAATGTAAAAAAAAAATTTCGCTATCAAAAATCGGAAAAAATATTCAATATTTTTCTGATATTTTCATAAATGTTTACAGTTGAAATTAAATGCAATTTTGTTCAACTTTGATCAATATTTATTTGTTTAATGATTGCTCATGACGTGATATTGGCATTTGATATTCGAATTTGGGTATTTATCGTGCTCGATTTCTGAAACAAAAACAACGTAGCACTATTTCATTTACAACTTTTTACTGTAAGTTAGATTTACAGACATTTATAATTTTGTAATTATACAGTCTAATTTAAAAAAATTTGAAATTAAAGTGATATGACTTAGAAAATACGACAACTTCAAGTCGGTTGTGCTTAAAATTGTGCAATTTTAAAGATTTGGTTTCAAACGTCTTGAAATTACAAACATTATATTTAATTATAATCCTTATTATAAGAGTATTTTATGAAAGATATCTAATTATCTCTCCAAATCACTAATTAAGTTTCATAATTTTTGAAAATCATTTTCGATTTTTATTTTTTATGGTTTTTTCTTGTAAGTAGAGAAATGGACATTATCCAGAAAAAAATGAAAATAGCATTTATAAGATGAACATATTATGTACATATTTATAACTTAAGAATACATCCAAAATATTTCAATTCTTTTCGCAATATGGTCTTAAAGAACTTAAAAAAATAGTTAATCTTGGGGATTTAATTATTTAATGACAGTGCGCATTCCTAATCACTTGGTGATTATATACTAAAAAAATGTTTAACGCCCGGGGGGAGGAGGGGGGCACCACGAGGTGCACTCCAATGTGGAATGTATATATCATTGAACACAGAATTTCATGAAACATATAGATTCATAAAGTCTCAAAAAATTATTTTTGGTGCCTGTTTTGAAAATCTTAAAACTCAATTGTATTCCATTGAAGAACCTAGAACGTAATGGAAGGAAAGTGGACTGGAAATTTGTACTCAATATCTTCTGTTAGCTTCAGTAAGTTTCCCCAGTACCCCATCCTTTGAATTGAAGGATTAAACCTAAAGACGTAAAGTAAAGCAGGTATATATTTGGGACGAGAGGGCAGGAGCACTTCTGACACTCCTGTTGATCTCATTGATTTTGTTGCATTTCATGAAATATTTTCTATTTCTTTTAATCGTCATGCCTACCTACAATTCTTTAAATTTTTATAATTTCAAAGGAAAATTGTTATCTTGTATAAAAAGGTATTATAATAAGGTCTAATACGTCAATATGAATTGAGAAAAAAATTCTCGCTTACAGTAGTTTAAAATTTATAACTTAACTTCAATTGAAATGTTTACTTAAATAGGCTTTCTGTTCGCTATAAATAAATATATATTTGCTATTAATAACCAAATATATTTGATAAATAATTGTAAGAAAGACGTAAAGGCTTCAACCCCTGTGAACGGTACAAAACATGTACAGAAAATATCCAGCTAATCGTACTAAAATATCGATATATAGAGCCCCTTCATCCTGAAATTCGTGCCGAAATTTCTGTACGTGCAGCCCTGACATTAAAAAATGTACACTTTGAAAATTGAAACGTTTATGGTTGAAATTAACAGCAAAGAAACTGAGCCTCGAACTAAGTAGTGTGGTATTTTAGATAAAAAATTAATAGATGAAATATTAAAAACTATGCATTTACTGATTTATGTTCCTATTGTTTAAATTGAAACTAAATTTCTATTCCAAGTTGTACACTATTTAGTAGTTTAGAAGATTGCGCTAAGCGAACTTTCGAATAAGTATATAAGTTTAAAATTATTTAGTTATTTAGAGTTATTTAGAGCTAAAACGTACCACATAGATTCGTGGAGAATCTTTTAAAGAATAAAATTAAGTAAGACCAAAATAATTTTAAATATATATTTTTTAATTCGCCTAGTAATAGGAGCATTTGAAAAAAATCTAATAATTTTTAACGACGTTTATTTTTTAACTTGAAATAATTTTTGTAAATAGTTCTTTATTGCGTCAAATTGGAAGTCTGAAAAATTGAACAAATCTGGCCCTGCTGGCGTTTGGCACCAAACAATAGACTATGATAGAACTATGCCTTGAAAATGAAATTATTCTTAACCAAATGACAAAGTTATTTTGTATTTGTATCGTAATTTTTTCATTTTCAATGTCACTCATAAATGAATTACTGCAGTACAGAACAAGATAAGCAACAAAAGCGGAATTTTCCGGAGAACGAAGTGACATTCTGTAAAATCAAAATCAACATTTGAAGGTAAAAAAAACTTTTGTCCTGAGATGAAGTATTTCTAATTTAAAACAAGAAAATGTATAATTAAAACAATCCAGTTTGAGAAACAGAATGTAGAAGTTTACAACTATTCAGGGTTCTTCTACTACACGATGTCACATTTGACCAGCCGGTGCATGTTGGTCAACTTTGCACATCTGACAAGTGGTGCACTGATTCACGTATTTATTTACGTCTTTATAATAACCAGGCCAATAGTATTTTCCGGCAACACGAATATAAGTTTTATGGGTGCCTAGATGGCCAGATTGAGGGTCGTCGTGGGCTTCTATCAGAACGGACTCTTTTTCATCGTCAGCCGGTACTAATTTCCAGCCTGCAAGGTCATCTACGGCGTCTATTATCAAGGGATTGGGTCGATAGTGATACAGTTTCTCGTCGGAGATTTTCCAGGTAGGGAATCTCTGAGAGAAGTCGGATACTGCAAGGAATCGTCTCTCATAACAAGAAGGGACAGGGACTTTAATGGGAAAAAAATTTCTTCAGGTGTTAGGGATTACTACATTCGCGATAGGCGTCAGGGACGTGATGGGAAGAACCTTTTCTATGCAAAATGTCAAAGTAATATTCTATAAGAGAGAGTGACCATCTTGCTAATCGTCCAGACGGATTTTTCAAATTGTAGAGACACCGTAGACTACTATGGTCCGTGATTACCGTAAATCTGTAGCCCTCTAAATACGGCCTAAATTTCTGAATGGACCAAACTATCGCGAGACATTCTTTCTCGGTAGTTGAGTATTCACTTTCAGCATCCGTTAAAGTTCTAAGAGCAAAAAATATGACGTGTTCTTCATTATGAATGTCCTGAGTTAGAACGGCTCCCAGACCGGTGTTGCTTGCATCAGTTTGTAATACGAAAGGGACCTCGAAATTAGGGCAAGCTAACACGGGTGCTTCTGATAAGCTACGTTTAATTCTTTCAAAAACGGATTGCTGTTCTTCATTCTAAATCCAACGCTGCTTCTTTTTTAATAGAGAGGTCAAAGGACTAGCTTAAGTTGCATAATTTGGGATGAACTTGCGGTACTTTAAGATAGGTTCGATCTTATCAGGATCTGTCTGTAAACCGTTTTCGTTAACCAGGAAGCCAAGATCATGTACCTAAGAGCAACAGAATTCGCACTTTTCTCTATTTATTTCCAAACCAGCTGCCTCAATTTTGTTTAGAACTTTAGATAGACATTCGAGATGTTCTTCGACAGTTTCCGTGACGATGATAATGTCATCTAAGTAAGCGAAAGCGTGAGGTTTCATTTCAGGGCCTATTATTTTATCCAAAAGACGCTGAAAAGTCGCAGGGGCATTTGTCAGGCCAAACGGCATCCATTTAAATTGGAAAAAGCCACGATCAGGAACGGTGAATGCTATCTTTTTATGACTACTTTTCTCTATAGGGATTTCGTGAAATCCCTTCAGCAAGTTTATTTTGGAAATATACCTGGCGCTACGCAATTTATCAAGAATTCCGGTTATTTGGGGGAGGGGGTATGCGTCTTTAGCTGTCACTAAATTCAATTTCCGGAAATCTAGACAGAATCGGTAACCGCCATCGGGCTTTCGTGCCATAACTATCGGTGAAGACCAACCACTATTTTAGGGCTCGATAATGTCATGATCCAACATTTTATCAACTTCGGAAGTAATCTCTTGCATGACTTTTGGGGACACTAAATAATATCTCTGCTTAGTAGGGGGATGGTTCTTCACGTTAATAATATGTTCTGTCAAATTAGTTAAACCAGGTCGTCCTGTAGTATCAAAAATTCTTGTACCTGAACATGAAGTTTGACAGGGGCCAGGAGCGAGAGGCACCACTATCGAATAGAGCTTTAATCGGGTTTCCTAAGATTTTAAAAGTCAAAAACATTAAGGGTTGAGGACTCAAAATGGTGGAGGGGCTATACGGAAGTTCAGAGAGATTGAAAACGGGGGTGGAGATTTTAGAATAAGGTTTTACATCCAGAATTTTATAAGAAGTTTCTGGTAGATCTATATTAGGGTTAATTTGTTCTAGATTAAATTGAATGAATTCTGAAAATGGGGTAGGTAAAGAAGAGGTGGAATCCAATGATACAATATTCAAGACAGAGATCGGTAAGACAGAATTTTTTAGTGATAAGGATTCTTTAGGAGGCATATTAATTTTTCCAATTATTAAATCTAAAGTAGCAGTAATTAGTTGATCTCGATCTATAAAGTCGCTTAAAAAAGGAATACTCGGAAGAATTGAAGGTAATTCCGAATTAATGGTTTTAATTCGGATGGCTTAGACATAGAAGGCCCCTTCAATTTTCTTTGCGTTACTGAAAATCCTATCTTCAAAATTCAAAAAAGATATATCGCTATCTTTAGGTATATATACATCCTTAAATTTATAATATTCAATTTCGTTATTGAAATACTCGACTTTGATTAGTTTTACTATTGTACTATGTTTAAATCTATTGTTTCTCTTAGCGGGGGCTTAAGTTTTTAAAAAGTTTTCCTCTAAAATCACTGAAGGTGTATTCGCCCGACGATACTCCTCAGAACTCAATTTCCCGAACAATTAGGACTATTAGTTTTTATCACATTTTTTCTACCACATTTAAAACAGAGCCTTTTTCTAGATATGGGCTATTTTGTGATTTGACTTTATTGTTTGTCTTATTATCTTTGTTGTATATTGACAAGTAAGCAAAATCAATCGGTTTTTCTAAAAGAGGAGACTCACTATCCTCGTCCAGAAATGTGAGCCTCTCTTGATACGTATCTTTTCGCTTATCGGGCCTTTTATTTTTGGCATCCTTATGCGCGAGGCCCGGTAGTAACAATCGCTCTGGGATGGGGTGAGGTTTATAATTCCTTTCCACGCGATAGCTCTTTAGGGCCACATTGGCAAGATACCCGAGGTCGGCAAAATCTCGGATGTCATTCCTATGGATGGGTAAATGTAGTCTAAGTAAAAGATTCCTATGAGCGTAGCTAACTTCTTCAGATTTTGACAACCTAGGGGTTAATTTATCAAACATGGCCCTCATGTACGTCAGGTAATCGGAAACGGACTCTTTTTCACCTTGAGTTCTATGGTGAATCTCTGGTCTGAGTTCAAACTGAAAATCCGAATCGCCAAAACTAACTCTGAAGGCCGCCGCGAATTGATGGTAATTTTGCCATAAACATTTTTACCCTCTAAACCAGTTGAGAGCAATACCCGATAAAAAAAAGGAATTAGTCTCATCAAATCAGCATCATCAACAGATAAGAGATCACGGCCTTCCTGAATGCGCATCAAAAACGCATCCGAATCTTCATGGCGTGCACCGGAATATTTAATATTCCATTTACGCATGATCTCGTACGTCCGGGCTGGACTAGAGGGAGAGGCATAGATGTCGCGATGCGAGCGACGAGAATCGTGATAAGTGGGGTAGGGGTCTTCGAAGGCTGGTTGCGGTTAACGTGAGGGATTGACGACATAAGACCTACGAGAGTGGGAATACGGCTCGCTCGGGTAGCATTCTGGATCATCCTCATACGCGTGGGGTTAATCGGTCGGGGGGCTGTCATGTACTTCACGCCGAGATCGACGAGTGTCCGCAGAGTGGGGATAGACGTCAGCGAACGATATCTGAGAGCGACGAGAGGGATTCATGGCACTCGATCCGCGTATGTAGGGATTCTTCTCAAAAGGGTTGAAATCTCGATCAGCACAGGGATCGTAAAAACGTTGACTAACCCGCCAACTTTGCGTATGTCTATGAAGATCCATATCAGGCTAGGGGATATATCTAACGTTCGCTCGACTTGAATGTAATTCATCGGAATCGCGCGTTCATTAGAATAACACGGCAGATTGTCCGAATTAATAAGGCTCTCTATCCTTTCAAAATAAGAAGACTCTATTTCGGTCTGCGTAGCGACGCTCACCCCCCTTATTTCGAAATTGTGCTCTGAATGGCTGATAAAATTGTCATGGGAAGGATCATTCATATCTATTTCGTTTAGAAAATTTTCACCTTCAGTTTGATCAAGATTTTGACGAGGGGTGATTTCTGCTGGGTTAAGGGGGTTCGAATTTGAGCGCACTACACGCAACAATCGCTCGCCCAAGACAGCGAAATTTCCAGCTATTGAAAGATTCCTAATTTCCAACTCGGTAATGAGACCTTCTTTATTGAGGTCGTAAACCCACGAAACTGGTTCCTTATTTTCATCCATTACAAATGCATATTATTTTTCAAAGGAAGTTCAATAATAAAAGAAACAGGGGAATAGTGTTTCGAAAGTGTAAATTGAATGTGTAATGAGAAATAAGAGTATCGAAGAACAAACTCTTTGTATACAAGGCGATCAGAGCAACATATAAACACAGTCAGGAGTGCCAGTTGTCAAATTCATTGCCTACTATCTTTATAATAACAGATTATAACGTTATCGATATCTTACGTATGAAAACGAGATTTTAAATTAAGAATTGAGCAAATATTAATTTTAAATAAGTTTTAGAATTTTGCCAATCATAAGGACCATTTTATCTTTGTTAGCCCCACGATCGGCGCCAAATTGTGACGCTAATTTTTTTTTTCTAATAGAATTTTGGGGTCCTCTTAGTAGCGCACACCCTGCCCTTTACTAAATAATTAATTTTTAAAAAATCCACTTTAGGCCGGGCGCCAGTTCTTTCTTGGGACAGATTCAAGATAAATATTCTACACTTCTCAAAAACAAGATAACCAAAATGCATAACAAAAAGAGAAAAAAACACACATATATCTCAAAAAGTATCCCTTCATAGATCAGGAATATGGAATTCTTAATTTCAAACCCCACAATTCCTAATCTGTACAATTTCTCAATTAGAGACACAGGCGATAACTGATAAGAGAGATAAGAGGGATGTGAATGAAACGAACTATAAAACAAAACAAAACAAAAATGAAATAAAACAGTCGGGCAGCAACTCTAATTCGAACTAAATGGTTAGCTCAGTCTATAAACAAGATTAGGTAATGAGAGAGGGGTCGTGTTTTAATGAATTTGCAAAATTCGATTTTAAAATAACAATTAAAATTGATTTATTATTATTTTCCAAGGTCTTAGCAGAAAGAAATCTTAAAAAAGAAATTTAAAGATATAAAACAAAGTCATTTTTGGGTTTAACTCGTCCATAGGGGATAGGGGAAATGATCTCTGCTAACACAATTTTATGGGAATACATTGGGAAACTGAGAGAACATTCAAATATTCTAAGGTATAAAATAAAGTCATTTTGGAATATAAATCATCGATAGGGGAAAGGCAAAATGATCTTTGCTAATACAATTTTATGGGAATATATTGGGAAACTGGGAGTACTACAAAATATTCTAAGATATAAAAAAAAGTCATTTTAGAGTCTAAATGGTATATAGGGGAAAGGGGAATGATCTTAGCTAATAAGATTTTACAGGAATACATTGGGATACTGAAAGCACATTGAAATACTCTGAAATATCAAATAAGGTCATTTTAGGATCTAAATTGTCTACAGGAGAAAGGGGAAATTATCGCAGCTAATACAATTTTACGGGAAGATATTGGGAAATTGAGAGAAAATTTTTGAGGTTTAATTCAGATAAAATAGTAAGGCACATGATTCTGGGCTCGGCACTCCGTTAAAAATATTTCACAGGCTCATAATATTAGAAATACAAATCACAATCATAAAATAATTGATATGATTTTGCCAAGAAGTAAATTATTTTTAAAAAATCAATATAATCAATATTTTAGGGCTTAATTCCTTGGCCAAACCATAAAGAAAAGGATGAAGATCCTACCTTAGTACAAGTTAATCAGAGGATCGTCGAGGAGCACGTGGTTAACACCTTGAGTTCACAAACTAGACTAAAATTTCGGAATCTACGTACGCTAACATGATGAACAGTGATTGAGGGGAGAAATAATAAGTGTCCTGCGCAGAGGACTAATTTTAATTACTACGGTCAAAAGCCAGATCCTCATGTAGGATCGTTTTCCATTTGTCTGCCCTATCGCCTTTTCTTCTCTTCGCTGTGTCTTCTTCTGCCTCGCTGAACCAAGTCATCCTCCAAGTTGCTTTCCTTATTCTCGATAAGCGAGAAAAGCGGTCCTTTGAAAGTCGAGGCTAGTGGGGTGGCTAAATGTACTCCTGTGCGAGAATTGGAGAACGGGAGTCCACGCTTCGAATGGCAAATGTGATTTTGGACTCCATGACTTCCATAATTAAGATGGTAATCGCCCTGGTCAGTTTTCACCACAGACATGTCGTGGATCTCAGACGGCCAGAGAGCTAGAGAGAGAGAGCAGATACGATACTCCAGGAGGCAGAGCCAGAAGAAGAATACGCTGAAGGTCACATGACAGAAGAAGCCTCGCTAAGGCGGAGGTGACGACAGACCCTAGTCGATGACGCAATCTGAGGTTGTGGAGAGCTTCACGATTCACCACTCACGACCGCAAAATTCGAAAGCACTCATAACGTTTTTTAGCGACAAAAAAAAGAAAAAAAAGGAAACATAGGCAAATAAATCTTAAATCTAGAAAAAAATAACAATAAAGAAGCCGAATTTACTCTTGATGCAAACCAAGCGTATTTTTTGCTAAATTTGCAGATAACTTTATTTTTGTGATGTTCGGGAAATCCGGAACATCACAAATGTTGAGTTGCTAAATTGAGAGATGATTTTGATTAGAAAAAATAAACCAATTACGAGCAAATCATTCAAGAATTTGGGGGTTCAAATTCTATGGGGCTTGAAAATCGTCTTTGGATAAAGACTACAATCAATTTTGTAATTAAAAAAAAAATAATAAAAACTTGCTCCGGAGATATAGGGGAACCGAATAGAAATAAAAAATTGTTCATGCCAAAAAATTAATCTATTAAGGGAAAATAAAGATTGTAAAAGTGACTCTTGTAGACTCTTCTAAAAAAAGTTTTATCGTACAAAAAGGTAGGTTTTACCGCTTTTACTAGCACCCATTATCGGCTCACTTCTTTTAAATCTTGTTTTAAAAAGATCCTCGTAAGCAACTACATGGAGCAAACGCGAAAAATGGTACTTATACCTAGTGATCGAGTGTCATAACTCCAACAACAATAAAATACCACAATCACTCAACATTTTTTACAACAGCAGCAAAATGATGTTCAAAGTATTCATTTTTCTCTACCAACTACTCAAACGCCAGGGAACCCTCTTAGTAGGTTGGATATGGAGATGAGTCAAATTTTTACTCACCGTCGATGAAGGATGATCGTGAGAAATGGAAAATGTATCAGCAGGTCCTGCAAAAGTTTCTTTTCTTCCCTGGAGAGTTTCGAAAGCTAACAACAGCAAACAAGCGAATGCCCAGTGATAAGACACAGGAGGAGGAGAAAACGAATTATATTGTAAACGACACAACCGTAAATATTGAGGAAATTGTTTCGTCTGTTCCGAAAACATACAAAAATAAGGCGGAATTATTACTGGATGAGTTACAAAAATCGGGTGTAAAAGATAGACTATACTGGGATAAAAAAGCTACTGTTTTTATCGATGGACGTCGTGTGGAGAATTCTAGCATTATTGATCTTATAAATGTCGCATTACGACATAGAAAAAAGCTGTCGTTTCTGGAAGACTAGTTTGCTAATTTCCTTCGCGAAGTATTCATACCGCGAGAACTCGTGGGAAATAGCCAATATTGGAAAAATTCGCGGCTTTTGAATGTTTCGTCCAATAAAACGTCAACGCCACTTAAACAGTACGATAAAAATAGTAAATCACAGAGTGAATCTTTAAATCTTTATACGTCGGCGTTTTTAAGCGAGAACGAAGACGACGGCGACGATCAGGAAGGAGGAAACTTTTCTGGTAACTCCACATTACAAAATAATAATAAGACACCTGCAAAAAAATCTTGGATAGATACCTTTTCGTCTACAAAAATGAAAATATTATAGATTTATACTATGATCCGCATCATAAGGCGTCATACGGAGGCATTGAAAAACTTGTACGTGTTGCGAAGAATAAGTTTTCGCGTAAAGAGATTCTAAATTGGCTAAAAAGTCAAGATAGTTTTAATCTTAATAGACCAGTCAGAAAACATTTCAGAAGAACACATTATAATAGTGATAATGTGGATGATTTATGGGAGGCAGATTGGGTGGATTTACAGGCTTTAAAAACCTACAATGATAATTATTCATATATTTTAGTCGTAATTGATGTATTCAGCAAGCATGCTTGGGTTGAACCGCTTTAAAATAAGTCTGCAACAGAAGTAAAAATGCATTCACTCGTATTCTGGAGAAAAGTAATAATCGCACACCGGTTTGTCTGCAAACTGATAAAGGAAAAGAATTTGACGGTATGAGCTTTCAGAAATTTCTTCAAGATCGTGAAATAAAGTTTCGAGTTGCGCGTGATCCTACTGTCAAAGCCGCAGTTGTCGAGCGTTTTAATCGTACTCTGAAAGAGCGTATGTGGCGATATTTAACTCGCCGAAACACTCGCAGATATATATCGATATCCTTCAATTACTTGTAACATCACACAGTAATACACAGCATTCTAATATTGGAATGCAGCCATCTGAGGTTACCCTAGACAAAGCATTCATCGCACGAAAAAATTTACAACGACTTTATTTCAAAAACAATAAAAAGAACAAGGCTAAATATCGGGTTGGCGATGTTGTGCGCATCAGTCGTACACGTGGCATCTTCGAGAAAGGATATGAATCAGGATGGAGAAGGAATTGTTTGTTATTACACGGGTTATAACATGGAGAACATACTTACCTGTTGTATACGAGTTGCAAGATTTAGCTGGTGAAGTCATTGATAGACTTCTTTATGAACAAGAATTAGCAGATATCAAGAATAAGGATGTGTACAGGGGCGAGTTTATTGTTTTAGAAAATCAAATTGTTCTAATGTTCAATGATGATCCAGATCCAGAATTTTCTGATCAAAAATATGATTTCTTTGACAAACAAACTGATGATCAGATGAATGGTAAAGATATCGTGCAAATATTTAAATTGCCGAGAATATATCATTTCCAGGGTGAATTACTTAAAAATTGTTATGAAACAGTAACAAAAAGACAAGAAATTCCTGCTGGTACATGGTGGCAACCAATAGTAGCATTTTTTTCATCGGGTGTCTACGATTCTGTAAATGAATTAGTGCGTGCAATTAATACAACACCAGAAATCAGCGAACACGTTCAGTTGAAACATGACCAGCTAAACAATAAGTTCGTCACAGTGGATAAAATTTGTAACGATGACTGCAAACGAGTTGGCAATCATTTTCTCGTAATCAGCGAAAAAATCTCGCGCATTCTCGGCTTTGCGCCTGAAACACTATTACCAACAAATTCTTATAAGGCATGTCAACAAATATTTGCGATATTTGTGAACCACCCATCGTCGGCGATATCAAATCGCCACTTTTAAGAGTTGTGTCTGTTGATTTGAAAAAATATTCATTTGGCTCCACACAGGTGTCAGGCTTTTTAGCACCTCATTACATACCTCTACTGCACACAGGCTTTCGGACCATAGAAATAGATATAAGGGACCATCTTGGACTTCCGATACCATTTGAAATTGGGTAGTTGACAGTGACACTTCATTTTAAAAGAATCGACTAGTTGCGATGCATCTTTCATCAAACAAAAGATGACCCTATACGACAATTATTACACGCGCCAAGTTGGTGGGGGAGGACTTTCACAAATTTATATTGGATCTTCCTACCAAAGAGGACACGGAATTGGCAGTTTTCTCGGTGGACTCTTTCGACGGGTTTTACCGTTTTTGACTCGTGGTGCACGCGTAATCAGTAAAGAAGCGCTACGCACGGGCATTAATGTCATTGACGACTTGGAACACAATATTCCGTTAAAAAGTGCCATGAAAACACACATTGGTGAATCTGGAAAGAATTTAAAGAAACGTGCGAATGACAGTGATCCCAGATCTGAAACGAGACGTGGTCCAATACTATTACACGTCTATGTCCGTGTGAATATGGTAGGAGACGATATAAATGCCTGGGTTGCGCGCGCAACCCATTTCTCCTCTTCTGAATTTGAAAACTC
>NC_046666.1:114445188-114451671 GCF_010883055.1 Belonocnema kinseyi | reverse complement strand
AAATAAAAAAATGTAGACTGAAATAATATTTCAAGTCATAATCGAAAACAAATAAATTAATTTTCTAACAAATAATTGGTGTTTTAACTAATACGATTTACATGATACAGTTTAACCAAAAATGGAATAGTTCAATTTCCAGATAAAAGCTGTGATAAAAAATTGAATTGAAAAACGAAAAAAAAAACGAATTTTCAACGAAATTGTTAAATTTTCAAGGGAAAAGGTGAATTTTCGACCAAGAAAATTAATGATCTACAAAAAAGACAAATTTCAAACAAAATACATGAATTTTCAACAAAATTATTTAATTTTAAAGTCAAAAAGACGAATTATCTACAAAAAGTTGAATTTCTTAAGCGGAAAATATGAGTTTGGAACCAAAGAGTTAAACTTTCAACCAAATAGTTAAATTTTCAACTACAATTATAAAACCTTGTTAAAAAAAAAGACTTTTTTTTACAAAGTAGTTCAACTTTTAGTGAAATAATTGACTTTTAAACCCAAGAAGATGTACAGTTCATATTTTAACCAAACAATTGCATTTTTGACCAAAAATGATACATTTTTAACCAAAAAGATTAAATTTCTACTAAAAAGGGTCAATTTAATTTTAATAAATTTTAACCTTTTATTTTTTTAACCTAATTTAAATGCAAATAGTTAAATTTTCAACTATAATTATGAATCCTTAATAAGAAAAAATAAATTTTTTTACTAAGTAGTTCAAGTTTAAGTGAATAATCGAATTTTCCACCCAAAAATTATGATTTTAATTTTTAACAATATAGTTGCATTTACAAAAAAACGACTTTGCAACCAAAAAATACTTACAGTTGATAATTCAACCGAAAAATGTAATTTTTAATCAAAAAGTATAAATTTTCCATAAAGCAATTTAATTTCTACAAAAAAAGACGAATTGTTAACAAAATACATGATTTTTTAACCAAAAATGGTATAGATTGTCAGTTTTAAAAATGTATTTTCAACGAAAGAGATGAACCTTCAAATAAAAAAAATAAAAATTTTAACAAAGTAGTTGAATTTTCGATAGAAAAGGGGACTTTTTTACAAAATAGTTACATTTTTAACAAAATAATTTTTTTAATTTCTTTCAAATGCGTATCAAGATTTAAATAAGACTATTATAATATAACAGTATATATAATATATATAATAGTATTAATATTTATATAATTTATATTTTATACTTGAAGTAACGTAACCTCAAAATACACGCATTAAAGAGGCGCGCGAAGTATTCAAATCATGAGAAACGCCAGCCCAGCATCGAAATCTGGAAATATTAAAATCCCAATCTCTTCATTTTATTTCGAAGCTAATAGAGATATAAATAGAACCACCGAAGTGTTCCGACAGGCAATCGTGCACTTTCGAGTTTTCAAATTCAGAAGAGGAGAAATGGGTTGCGCGCGCAACCCAGGCATTTATATCGTCTCCTACCATATTCACACTTACATAGACGTGTCATAGTATTGGACCACGTCTTGTTTCAGATCTGGGATCACTGGCGAATGAGACGGTGCAAAATCTCATGAGTGGTTCAGGGTATAAATCGCTGCTCAAGAGGCAGAGACTTCAGTCAATCGGTGAACTCGGTACAATGCGTATCGTGAGTAAAGTCAACAACTCAAGGAAGAAGAAGAGGAAGACAACAAAAGTAAAGAGACTATCAAAAAGCAAACTGAAGCACAATAAGAAGAAGGGAAAGAAGATTAAGCTTAAAAGAACTGTAAAGAGACGAACGAAAGCAAGGAAAAAGAACATTCTTGACATTTTCGGAAATAAATAATAATTGACGAGAAATGTCTTTCTTACATTCACACTCGTGTGAATGTCTTAAATCAGGACTGGATCTATTTTCTCTACCACCAACTAACGTCGATAGAGGGTTCACTACAAACCTATTTCATCACTCACTGATGATTCACCCATAGAATTTATCGTTCCTGGCTATGGAGATGAGTACATTGACCTGACACATACTATGCTGAATCTCAAGATAGCTTTACAAGCACCCGAAAAAAACAAAGGATAATGAAAGTTCTATTGTTAAAATAGCTCCTGTTAATAATATACTACACTCAATGTTTAATTGGGTGGATGTATATTTTAATCAGAAATTAGTATCGCCACCAAATAATGCTTATGCTTATAGAGCTTACATTGAAACATTGCTCAACTATGGATCAGCCGCGAAATCAAGTCATCTTACAGCGTCTTTATGGGTAAATGATTCGCTCGGGCAGATGGAAGGTATTGCTGATGAAAATAAGGAACTTAACTCCGTCGCGCATATTTCGGTGCTGGAAAAAAAATTGATTTGAATGATCATATACCCTGTCATCTCTTTAATCAGGATAAATTCCTGTTGAATGGTGTTGAGGTCCGACTGCGACTCGTACGTTCCAAAGATGCTTTCTGTCTCATGGATCCTACAGACAGGGAATCTATTCATATTGAAGAAGCTTCACGTTTAGTTCGTCGAGAAAAGATTAGTCCTGGTATTTTACTTGCTCACGCAAAAGCACTAGCTCAAAGGGCAGCTAAATATCCTATAACTAGACTAGAAGTAAAAGTATTAACCATTCATGCTGGTATACAGAGCGAGACTCTTGATAATGTCGTACTGGGACAACTACCTAAGAAAATAATCATTGGATTTGTCGACAATGCTGCATACAACGGAAATACATTGAAAACCCCATTTAATTTTCAAACTTATAAATCACTTTTCACTGTATGTGGACGGCATGCAGACCCCATCGAAACCTATTCAACCAGATTTTACTAAGAATAACCTCTACGTTGAGGCGTACCACTCATTGTCCACGGATTGTGGTATTCAGTTCCTCAATGAAGGAAATGACATAGATCGTGATGATTATGCGCATGGATTCTGTCTTTTTGCATTTGATCTTACACCAGATTGATCAGCACATTGCGACTCACCCTGGAATCTTGTAAAGCATGGATCTTTAAGAATTGAGGTTCATCTCGAGGAAGCACTTGCACACACTATCAATCAGAGATGCATCGAGAGGTTCGGCTGGATGTCCTGCACTCAGCCGAAAATTGTACCAAGATTGTACTGATCGAAGCGCGCAGTGTACTGAATGCGTACTAACATAGTTTTGGGCGGGAAATTTTAACAGCATATAAGCATATTCTTTATTATGAAACTGCCGGCTTTTAACAAATATAATTTTCAAGCAAAGAAGTTGGAGACTGAAAAATTAAATTCTGAATAAAAATGATCTTATGAACTATAAGTCAACTCAAAGTGAGATTAAATTTTTTCATTTTTGTTCTTGATGTCACCTTATAATACATTAATAGTATAACATAATGTTGACACTTTTTTTGCAAAATATGATCTAGTAATACTACTGAAAAACAAGAATGGAACAAAAAAATGCAATTTATAAAATAGTAAAAAATAAGAGTATTTATGATTAATTTGTGTGTTCGGAACTTTGCCAGAAGTCATTGAGCTCTTTGGATGACTCAACTCCAGTTTTTTTAGGGCAGAATTGAAGGGCATCGTTAGGATCAATTCGAGATCTTTTGCTGCGGTTGTTTGTTCCGTCTTTTTGCAGGTCTGCATTTGCTGACATGAAAAGGACGCAAGCAGCCAACGGAAAAGAAATATGAACGTGAGTGACGTCAGTAGTGGGAACCCGATGCCGTGAAGCGTGAATATGTTCGGATTCGAGCGGACCTCTCTTTTTAAACTTATATGACAGAAAGAGAAGTCCGTTTAAATTTGAGAATTTCCACGGCATCGGAGTTGCACGGCTGACGTCATTCAGGTCATATTTCTTTCCTGTTGGCTGCTTGGGTCCTTTTGCTGTCTGCTATATATCTTTCCGTCCAAATTAATAATTCGTCTTCTTGGATGAAAATTCCAGATTGGCTGAAAAATAAGAAATGAATGTCGTCCGCCTGCTTTGTACTGCAATGTACTGACATTTAAAAATGTACTAACTCGATTGTACTGAATTTGATAAGTGGTACTTCCGTACTGCAAAGTTTGAAAATGTACTGTTTCAGTCCAATTGTACTGCAAAATGCATCCCTGCTATCAATTGTCTGGTATATGCCCAGTACGACAATGTTCTGGAAATTGTTGGTTCAAGACAAGTTATTGCAGACTATAGCAAATGATCTAACGTGAAAAAAGAATTCGACACACAGGAAGACCAGTTCAAACGTAGACGCGGCAGATTTGAAAAGGCTGGTAATGAGAATCGGAAAACACTTCCACAGGGTCTACAAATTTGGAGTCAGGACTTGACAATGTCCATCTTATTAGTTTCTATACAAATGAGAATTATTTGTAACTAACAAACAATTTTTTTATTAGTTATTTTCCAATGTTCAACTTTTATTACCGTAAAAAGTCAATCTCGTTGAGTGACAGTTTCCTGTTTGTAAGTCCAAAGGCCCTCTTTTGGTGGCGTCGAACTGGCGCCATGACGCATTAATGATTCTGAAAATGGCACAATATTTCAACTTCCTAACCTCAACATCTACTTTGGACAGTAAACTGAGCAATATCTTTGATGAAAGTTTTCATGTAGTTAAATTCTGATAAAATACTCACAGGTTTCCTAAGCCGCAATAAACTTATAGTATTCGTAGAATTCGTGTACAATAATAATTATTTAATATTTATTGATTCTATACATTCATAATCAATTCAATTTTAAAGCCATTTAAATCTTCCCGTCAGAGAATTTACTAGTTCTGAAAGTATTTGGTAAAAGGGTTTAGCGCCTTGAAGTTTTAGTTTATCAAACGGCTCATGCCGTTAGCGTAACTTTTCACGGAGGTCGAATTTGAATAAACTGATGACTTAATTTGACACATCGAGTTCGTATCTAGGTTCTCAATCAATCAAATTTGCCATAAACCAACAAAGCAGCTAGAAATGAATCCTATGAAAAATATTAATTCCACGATTAATTCAAAACAGGCCTCCGTGAAAAGGTACCCTTGCAGTCTCCACTTTTTGACTTCATAGACAAATTCTTTTTTTTTTAATTTTTGGTGGTCCTTTGGTAGTTATAGAGAAGTGGTTTTTGATGTTTGATGGTGAAAATTGTGTCACATAATGATCTTTTAAAGATTTCCTCCACATACGCAGACGCTTGTGCGCATATGTATAGGACATGGAAGCGATGTATTTTTTTCGAAATACACAAGATGTACCTGTTATTTTTCTGATTTAGTGCTATTTTAAGTTAGAAATTTGCAAAACATGGTCAAATTTAGCCAAATTTAAAGTTAAATGCATTTTGTGGCCTTCATAATTATATTTTGAGGTATCAGACTCATTTTTTCTTGAAAATTCATGTAAAAACATACATTTTCCTCTTTAGTACATCAAAATTGGACTCTATGGGCCAAAGATATGATTTTCCTAAAATAAAAGAAACCTCTCGCATACACAATATGGACGGTCACAGAACCGTCGTTTAGCGAGAAATGTAGTGCATTTGGCTACTTCATTATCAAGTGTTTGAAAAACTTGCATTTTCAACTAAATGACTTAAGATTGGAAAATGATCTTTGATACATTGTATATTAATGGTCGTACAAAGCCTAGCAGCGTTCAGCGCTTGACGAACACGAACACCGTTCGACGCTCCTAGCAAAGTATTGCACGATTCAAAATTCCTTAAGGGGGGAATGGGGGTAATGCATGATAAAAACGCTTTTTATGATTTTGTTTAGAGATCTGGTTAAAGTAAATGTATTGAAATGTTTTGCATGTTACAAAGTATTATTTTAAAAATAATTAGTACCTTTTTCGTAGAAAAATATCGTGAAATAAGCCAGTGACAGAGCAGATTTGCAATTCCGTAAAAAAAAATTTTGCTTTACAAAGAGGAAGCTACGAAACATTGAATCAGAAAAGAAAATGATAAGGAATGTAATGTTTTTTAAAGGCTTTTATAATTTTGATAATACTAGGCGGTACTTTTTGCAGTATCAACATGTATATATGTTAAAAGGAGAATATTTATAAACTCTCAAATATACCTTCATTAAAATTCTTTACAGATAGTTCAGCACACCACTTTTATCTAATATTTCTTAAGTTTCACTTTCAAAACTAGAAAAAACTTCCAAAACCAACGATGCGACCCTTTCAAATCAAACGACGTGACGCGTGAGAAATTTCAGGTTAGAAAACTGAAAATCGTCTGCTAGATGCGACTGTAGATTACACAAGACACCCTTGTGAAGTTAGCACCACAATTTTAACTAATTTGGAAATATCGAATGTTTCCGCGCAGCGGCCTCCTTGGCAGGTTAGCGTACTTGCCATTGGTGCGAAATTTCAAACAACAAAGAATGTCAGGAATACGACCAAGAGTTTTTGGTTTCGCATTATCAGGTTCGTTATATAAAATTTAGTATGAATATTATAAAATATATAAAAGTATATAT
>NC_046666.1:114443643-114445088 GCF_010883055.1 Belonocnema kinseyi | reverse complement strand
TAATTTTAGGAAAAAATATAATTAACAAAATGTATCAATTTTTAACCCAAAAGTTTACTTTTTAACAAATTAAATTAATTTTCTATCAAATAATTGGTATTTGAACTAATACAATGTATTGGATAAAGTTTCAACCAAAAATTTAATAGTTCAATTTCCAGATAAAAACGATTAATTTTTAATCAATCCTAGAATAGTTACATTTTCAGATAAAAAAATAATTTTTAATCGAAAAAATAAACTTTCAACAAAGTTGTTAAATTTTCAACTAATAACATGAATTTTCGACCAAGAAAATTAATGATCTACAAAAAAAGTCGAATTTCAAACAAAATACATGAATTTTCAACGAAATTAATTTATTTTAAAATCAATAAAACGAATTATCTACAAAACGTTGATTTTTTTCATCGAAAAATATGAGTTTTCAATCAAAGAGTTAAACTTTCAAACGTATAGTTAAATTTTTAACAATAATTATAAAACCTTGTTGAAAAAAAGTATTTTTTTACAAAGTAATTCAACTTTTAGTGAAATAATCGACTTTTAAGCCCAAGAAGATGTATAGTTCATATTTCAACCAAACAATGCCACTTTTGACCAAAAATGATACATTTTCAACCAAAAAGATTAAATTTCTACCAAACAAGGTCAATTTCCAACAAAATATGTGAACTTTCAACAAAATTATTTAATTTTATAGTCAAAAAGAGTATCATCCACAAAAAAGCTGAATTTTTAACCCAAAAATATGATTTTTCAACCAAAATTTTAATTGGCGACCAAGTAGTTTAACTTTCACTTAAAGTTGAGGTACTTACTAAAAAATTAATTTTTTCTTATTGAGGATTCATAATTATTGTTGAAAATTCAACTATTTGCCTTCAAATTAAATTTTTTGTTAAAATTTTTACTTTTTTGTTAAAATTGCATCTTTGGGCGTTAAAAGTCAACAATTTGATAGAAAGTTAAACTATTTGGTCGACAATTAAAATTTTGGTTGAAAAATCATATTTCTGGGTTAAAAATTCAGCTTTTTTGTAGATGATACTCTTTTTGACTTAATTTTGTTGAAAGTTCATATATTTTGTTGGATTGACCTTGTTTGGTACAAATGTAATCTTTTTGGTTGAAAATGTATCATTTTTGGTCAAAAATGCAATTGTTTGGTTGAAATATGAACTGTACATATTCTTAGGCTTAAAAGACGATTATTTCACTAAAAGTTGAATTAATTTGTAAAAAATACTGTTATTTTCAATAAGGTTTTATAATTATGGTTAAAAATTTAACTATTTGGTTGAAAGTTTAACTCTTTGATGGAAAACTCATATTTTTCGCTCAAAAAAATCAACTTTTTGTAGATAATTCGTTTTATTGACTTTAAAATAAATAATTTCGTTGAAAATTCATGTATTTTGTTTGAAATTTGTCTTTTTTTGTTT
>NC_046666.1:114439018-114443543 GCF_010883055.1 Belonocnema kinseyi | reverse complement strand
AAAATATATGAAACAGAAATATAAATTATACATTTAATTTTCTCTCTGGTATCTATTAAAATAACCATGTTTTACAAAGCGTGGATATTTTACGTTTGTTATTAAATGTAAAAACGCATTAATTGGCAATTTAATTTTAATTTTAATGGTTCTTTTCCAAGCTAAGTTTACCATCGGTGTACCGAGAGCTGCTTACAGCACTCCAAGTGGCTCTTGGCAAACTATATCGATTGGTGCTTTCTACGGGGAGCGGTGGGTAGAGGGGAAGTGACTTTTTTCGCCGGACGCGCCGTCTACATTTATGGCGGGCAACTAAGCCCGCACCGCATCTACGTTTATAATATCTTTGCCTGAACGTAGTTCCCAGGGATGTGCAGTTACTTGTAACTGGATGTTTTTGCATGAAATACCAAAGTCCAGTAGTTTACGTAGAAAACAGGTAAAACACCTAGTAAATTACGTGCCAAGATGGCGGACCTGTAGAACTATGTATAACCTCACTTTGTTGAATTTCTGGTGCGGGTATTCGCAGGATTTTTTTTCCTAATGCGAATGTTTTTAATTAAAAAATAATAATGTTAACTAAACTGAAATAGATAAAACACAAAAACACTTGATGGAATATCTATATAATGTAAATCTATGAAACGTTGGCGATTACCACAATTTTCCTATTATTGACGAGAACCAGGAACGTCTAATAGAAAAGAGATCCATTTTTCTTTCATATTTTGTTATTTATAAAAAAATGGAAAAACTTAATTAAAGATCAGGCTCGACAACTTTCTTTGAAATTTTCTCAGCTTTAAAAAAACATCCAAATGTGTCCACAGGTTCAGCCAGAATCGTATTTTGAACCTAAAAATGTACTTTTTCCCGTAGAAAAAATATATTTCTTAAAAATTTCAAAACATTATTCACACGTGATAGAAAATAAAAAAGTGACCGAGCTATATTGAGAAAAAGCCATAATATTCTGAATTAGAGCTCGTTTTATATTACTAAAAGAATTATATACAATAACATTTTTTTTAAATCGTGAGACAAAGGTCTGAAACTTCGAAAATTCTCAACAAAGTAATATCTTGAAACAAAAAAGTACGGCTTTTCTCAATAAAATTTTATTCAAGACGATCTCAAGTCAACAAAAACGTTGACTTAGAAAAAAATTCTCGTTTTTCAATGAAAAGTAAGGTTAAAGTCTCTTTATAAGATGATCTTTTTCGACTATAAATGCATCTGTTAGTTTTAAATTTTAATCCTGTCTTAAGCAATGTTTATGAATATCTATCTCAACAGACGTCTTAGCGAAGATCCAATTTTTAAGTTTTTCTTAAGATAGTGGTCTGTGAATCTAAACGCTGCCTTAAGCTTATGCTTAAGGAGGACTTCCACTTAAGCTCGGACTATGAATACGATCCGACGTTGTACTTGTAGAAGGAAACGGGAATCGCAGAACAAAAAGTCCCATGTATGCGTAATTTACACCGTGTAAGCAACTATGCATGTAAAATACCTCGCAATTTACCGTAAAAAACTACGTAAATTACCCAGGATATTTTACTTACCCATCCCTCGTAGTTCCCAAAGGTTTCAACATTTCACTTTTTATCAACACTTTTATCAACACTTTTTTTTAATTGATGAATTTTCCCATTATACTTATTTATAATTATAACTTATATACTGATATACGATTTTCTAGTTGAATTCAAAAATACTGTCTTTTTTGGCGTATCTCATTCCAGTTACAAGAAAAGTTCTATTAATTCCAATTTTAAGCATTAACAAAAAAGTTAGATATCTGAAGTCATCGAAACCCGCAGATTCCGAATAATTATGTTTTAGGCTGTTAACTATGAAATAAAAATCTACTTCTAAATTTTAATCCTAAAGCTTAACAAAGGACCCTTGAGTGTCGGCTACTCTATTGAGATAGCCGCTCTGCTTATTATTTATGATCATATTCTTATTTCAATTTCGGAAAGGGTATTTTAAAGCCTTCAGACCATTTAAACGAGCTTCCTGGACCTTTAAAAACATCTACCTAAGTGCCTGCGGAGAATTTTTCTTAGCTTCTTTGACCTAAAGAATTTTTAGTATATACCCTACCGAAAAGAATCTTTGAGTATATACTAAAAATTCTTTAGGTCAAAAAGATCAGAGAAATTCTCCGCAGGCACTCGGGTGGATATTTTTAAAGGTCCAGGAAGCTCGTTTAAATGGTCTGAAGGCTTTAAAATATCTTTTCCGAAATTGAAATAAGAATATGATCATAAATAACAAGCAGAGCGGCTATCTCAATAGAGTAGCCGACACTCAAGGGTCCTTTGTTAAGCTTTAGGATTAAAATTTAGAAGTTGATTTTTTTTAATTTCATAGTTAACAGCCTAAAACATAATAATTCGGAATCTACGGGTTTCGATGACTTCAGATATCTAACTTTTTTTTTAATGCTTAAAATTGGAATTGATAGATCGTTTCTCTTAAGTGGAATGAGATACGCCAAAAAAGGCAACATTTTTGAATTCAACTAGAAAATTGTATATAAGTATATAAGTTATAATTATAAATAAGTCTAATAAGAAAATTCATCAATTAGAAAAAAGTGTTAATAATTTGAAGAGAAATTTAAGCGGATTAGCCACGACCAACTACTGTAAATAACTGCCCGCCCGGTACGTGACAAATACAAAAGGAACATTATATTACCGTCGCACCACTCTTAAAAGGACCACTAAAAGGATCTTAAAAAGGACCCAAATCTCTCAAACTATCTCCGAGACTATTTTGTTTCAAATCGACTTTGTTTATAGGCTCAAATGGGCCAAGCTATTTCGCTAAAGAAAACTCAGAGATTTCTTTCGGTAGGGTACTCAAAGATTCTTTTCGGTCGGGGTGTCAAGTTCCGGGTTGCAGACGAAGTTACACGCCGAAAAAGGCAAATACACTTCGTTTTTTTAAAGCCTTCACTGTAAGTACAATAAACGTCTAATATATTTTATTGTTTTACCTGTCATTTAATTTGTGCCTGCGGAGAATTTCTCAGAGCTTCTCAGAGCCTTGAGAATCTTTAGCCTATTTATCATATTACAAATTTAAAAAGTCCTTACCTATACGTCTTCTTCTGAAAATCTGTTCACACATTTTTCAAACAAGTACCGAAAATACTGTTTATATATTTATTTTGTGTATCTTTCGTATGATGATCAACAAAAGAACACAACCTCTAATTTACGTCAATTTGACAAACTTTCTCACTCGCACACTTTTCCATTTATAGGAAGAGGACAACTGCGCACCTGCGCATTCAAATCTAAGATCTTCCTGTAATGTGCGTATCACTTACAGTAATGTTTCTATTGCCAGTTTCAGATGGCTTCCCACTGGCAGTTGGGTCTCCTTATTATTCCTTCGTGCTTGGAGTGACCGACGCCCCCCCCCCATCGACATATAGAAATGGACCGGTAACGCTTTGGGGAGAACTGAAATGGGCTCTAGAGAGAGAAAAAACATATGACATGCAGCCCTGCCTTTATCTATTTTAGGACTCTGCCAAGTGATTTGGTGGCCCCGGGTATTGCCTAAATATTCTGTACGGTTAATTAAAAAAAAGATAAACAATACATTAGAAATTTGTAGTTATGATAAATTGAATTTTAAAGAACATTCTTGTAAAATAACCAGTTTAAGATAGATTATTTAAAAAACTTGGTAACCTTGAATTCTTCTTGAAATTGGATTGAAAATGCTACAATAATAATCGTTTTGTGAGTTCAAAAATAATGTAAAAACTGTCAAAAATTTGAGCAATATTACTATAACATAAAAATAATCATTTGTATTGCATAGGTACAAAACTTCATATTTTGAGGTTTTGTTTTTGTTGTAACATTTTTTATTTTACTATATTCAATAGCTTTACTTACGTATGAAAACATATCCCCGTATAAGCGTCTTGACAACGCCCACAAACTACATAGGCTGCTACCTTTTTTTATATTTATTTAAAATAAATTATAATTAAATAAATTATAAATAAACCAATTCTGAAAAGTGCGATAAACGTCACATTATTGGGGCACTCGCGACACAAAGCACGGTTCTGTGCTACGCCAAACTTCACCCAACGAAAATATTCTCGACCAATCAGCCTTATATAGAAAGAGATAGGTTGATCTCATATGTTTTTTCTCTTTCTAGAGCCCATTACCGTTCTCCCCGCAGCATTACCGGTCCATTTCTGTATGTCGATGCGCCCCCCACCATACTCACTGCATTGGCGCATAGACATATAAAGTCTAGACCAACAGTCTCTTTGATCCGCCGACGCTCCTGTTTAGAGAGAGAGAGAACGAGTCGAGCGAGGAGTGCCATCTCTTTCTAACACGGGTCACGTGGTACAACCTCACCAATCAGATTCGGCACCCCAGAGCACCCGACCTTTCTGACATCATGGATCGAGTGCGGCAGTGGGCTACCCCTTCTATTCGCGCCAATGCATAGACATATAAAGTCTAGACCA
>NC_046666.1:114428122-114438918 GCF_010883055.1 Belonocnema kinseyi | reverse complement strand
CGGGTCACGTGGTACAACCACGTGTCCCGGCACTCCTCGCTCGACTCGTTCTCTCTCTCTCTCTAAACAGGAGCGTCGGCGGATCAAAGAGACTGTTGGTCTAGACTTTATATGTCTATGTATTGGCACGAATAGAAGGGGTAGCCCACTGCCGCACTCGATCCATGATGTCAGAAAGGTCGGGTGCTCTGGGGTGCCGAATCTGATTGGTTAACTTTTTTTTACTTGCGCCTGGAAGGACCATGCTTTGTTGGATGATGGGCGCACCGCAGAATATTTTTGCTTCTTGCTTGGATTGTTTTTTGCAATACAAGAGACCTTCAAAAAGAGCAGGAGAGACGATTTTTAACGTTATTATGGGGAAATTTAATTACAATCTTTTAATTTGATATGGATGCCTAATTTAATAAATAGGAAACGCCATTAAAAGTGAGTAAAAAAACGTACGCTGCAGAATGTTTCATTTAAATAAACCCTATTAAAAAACCGTACATAGTAAACTACATGGAAACCTATGTCGACACTCTTATGCGATCCTTTTTTGAATTATTCTCTGAAATTAAGATCTGCGATTGTATGTAAAATATTTGTGAGTTTCCAACTGGGTTTTATATGCATAACTTTATGGAAACATATAAATTGCACAAACAAAGAATACGGAGTGACCAGAATAAAAGTTAGGACTTGTAATCATTTCTATCCTCTTGTTATGTTTCACGACAGAAATCGTTAGGAATAGACGGAATTCGTGAGAAAATGTGAAGAAATCATTAGAACTTGGGTTCGAAAGATAATGCTTTTATTGGGGTTCCATGAATAGAATGCCGTATAACGTAATTTTTTATATTTCCTATGTTATTTATATTATTTATTTGCATTTATCTCTCTCTTTACGTATGTAATGTGTTTAAAATGACTTAAAACAGCAATATAAGAATGAAACAAAACGGGAAAAAAGGTGTTTGTAACTTGTTAATTATTTTTAATTGTCAAAATGTACGAAATAGTATATACCTGACTGACGATATTTGGGTTTCGAGTTGTGTTCCATCACTCTTCTGTGACCAGTTTCTAGCTCGTGTTTTTTTAAAGGGTGAGCTGGAAAATGGTTTCCAGATGTGACCGATCACTCTTCTGTGACGATTCGGCAGTCATACTGAATTTGGCACAACGTAATCGTAAAGTGACGAAAGAACCTATCCTTAAAACTCTGCAACCACCACCTGATAGGTTGTAAAGTAACGTATCTTCAGATATAGTCAGGGTGTTCCGAAAACATTAGAACTTCTGAATATTTGTGACGATTCCTGACGTTTTCTTGATTAAATTATAGAATAGCTGGTACCCCCTTTATTTCCTGTAAAAAAGTTTGTTTCCAAAATCAAACTATTGGAACATGAAATTGAAGTTATTTCGAAGCGATTTGTCAAAAGAAATCATTAAAATTATACTTTATTGCATAATTATAACGTGACAAATATGGGTCTACTAAAAGTTTGAATTTGCCGTGTACTTTTTGATTGTTTTTCTTTCGCATTTTATTCATTCTTGGAAAAAATTATTCGGTTTTACACTAAAAAAAGGAAAATACTCAGACACACGGTAGAAATATTTTTGTGATTCAGTAATCGTTTTTATTTGTTAAGATTGGCGAAATAGTGTATATCTGACTGATAGTATTCAAATTCGTTTCAAATTCTAAAGCACCTCGACCCCTTTTCCAACTTTAAAAAAATTACAAATGAAATTTACCTACAGTACTTATTATTGAATATTGCTCAAGAATCATTAAAGTTGGAAAGGGGGTTGGGCTGCTTTGAAATATCTAACGATATTAAAAATCGTTCCAAAATCTAAAGCACCTCGATCCCTTTTCCAACTTTAAACAAATCACAAATGAAATATGCTTAGAATATATATTACTAAATGTGGGCCAATAATCATTATTTTAGATTCTAGAAAAGTTGGGAAAGGTGTCGGAATGTTTTAAAGCTACATAATAAATTAAAAGAAAAAAAGATGAGAAAATTCGATAATAAAAAGAATCAATGAAACTTTTTCCAAAATTGGAATTTTCCAAAATGGCGTCTTTCAGTCTAAAGGTAGCACTTCAAGTGTGCACAAGTCTTGTTTTTGATGAGCGCATAATTGATTATATTGATGAAAGTAATTCACAAAATGTGTTTCATTTTATAAAAAAAGATCAAAATTTTCTGTACATTCACTATTTTTCCCATCAAGAATGTCTAAAAACACTTTAATTGTAAGTTGAATATGGAAAATTCAAACTTTTGGTAGACCCATATTTGACACGTTATAATAATTCAATAAAGTATTATTTTAATGATTTCTTTTAACAAATCGCTTCGAAATCACTTCAATTTCATGTTGCAATAGTCTCATTTTGGAAAAAAAACATTTACAGGAAATAAAGGGGGGTACCAGCTATTCTATCATTTAACCCGTTTTTTTGTAGGGAGTATAACTTTTCGTAAATGAAATATGTTTAAAAGGCTTAGGTATATATCCGGCATTTCTAAAAACCAAAATAATACTACATACCATCCTACATTACTGTTTTAGATGGTAATTTGAGGCATTAATTCATAAAGATCCTACTATCGGTGAGAAAATTCGAGTCCTCTGGCTTTGACACGGAAAAAGTAAGTGAAGAAAAAATAGTAGCTTAAGGAAAGAGGGATCATTTTAAAGGTGCAAATGTTCTACGTTTATGAGACGAAAAGTAATACCCCGTCGATGAAAACGCACTGAAAAAGCTAAGAAACCGCACTGGTCAGTGCCTACTCAGTGCTGTTTTTTCAGCGCTACCTGTGCCGCTAGTTTTCTATACCTGGGTTCCCCTTCAAGTGTCCATTTAAATTTTTAAAAGGCTATTTCACCCAATAAATGTAGTCTGTGAGGTCTTTGAAAAGGTGTGTTAGTAGTATATACTATTGTGTTAGTGAAAATCGGTGTGCTTATGCCAATGCGACTAGGCTACCAAGTAGACCAGCTGAAAGGGATTAAAAATAAAAAATTTTAATTTGTAAAGTTTTGAAATTATCTACGAGAGGGTTATAAATTCAGAACCTACGGGGTTCGATTATATTAGATATCTAATTTTTTCTTTTGGATGTTTAAAATTGGAGTGCCCTACCGATAGAAATCTCAGAGTATTCTCAGGCGAAATAGCCTGGACGGTTTGAGACAATTTTCAGGTTCGATTTGAATGATTTAGTCTCTGAGATAGTCAGAGAGATTTGGGTCCTTTTCAAGGTCCTTTTCGTGGTCCTTTTAAGAGTGATGCGACGGTAATATAATGTTCCTTTTGTATTCGTCACTTACCGGGCGGGCAGAGGTATTCACAGTAGTTGGTCGTCGCTAACCCGACTCTCTCTTTTTAAATTTCTCTTCAAATTATTAACACGTTTTTTTAATTGATGAATTTTCTCATTATACTTATTTATAATTATATCTTATATACTATCATACAATTTTGTTTTTAAATTAAAAAATGTTGTCTTTTTTGGCGTATCTCATTCGATTTACGAGAAAGGTTGTATTAATTCCAATTTTAAACATTAAAAAAAAGTTAGATATCTGAAATCATCGAAACCCGTAGATTCTGAATTATTATATTTTAGGCTGTTAACTATGAAATTAAAAAATCGATTTCTAAATTTTAATCCGAAAGCTTAACAAAGAACCCTTCAGTGTCGGCTACTCTATTGAGATAACCTCTCTGCTTGTTATTTATGATCGAATTCTTATTTCAATTTCAACCTCTCTGCTTGTTATTTATAATCGTATTTTTATATTAATTTCCAAAAGGGCATTTTAAAGCCTTTCAAATATTTAAACGAGTTACCTGGACCTTTAAATATATCTACCTGAGTGCCTGCGGAGAATTTCTCAGAAGTTTTCAGAGTCTTCAGAAACTATAGCATATACAATAGGAATAAATACAATAGGAACATTATATGACCGTCCCATCACTTCTCAGTGCGGTTTAGGTGCTGCAAATCAGCACAAACAGCCACTGAAAAACGCACTGGCGGCTCAGTGCCGTTCGCCATTGCATTTTTGGTACCACTAATTAAGACATTGGATACAATAGTCGAGATATTCGAGCCTACTTTGTTGGTATATTTAAGTCTTTAAGATTGCGTTTTCGAATATTCAAATTATGCTCTGAAATATAGATTATTATGTGACATGCGGCGGGAATCTGCGGTTTATGCGACATTCAGCAATTAAATAAGAATGAATGGCTAAATATATTCTATTTAAGCTTCATGTCACTTACTGTTGTCATATAGTATGGTATTATTATGTTATTAGGTTCATAAAATAGAAAAAAAAACAGGTCTGAACTTTTATATTCTCATATTTTGTTTATATAATATATCTTTCTCCTTTCTGCATAATATTAATATATTGTTAGCCTTTTACAAGTCAGTCAAGCAAAACTAATATTAAAATATTCAATAATGTACAATGAACAAACAATTGTAAGCGTTTATTTTCAATTACAAAATGATTTGAAAATAAATATAACAAATACTGGAATGAAATATTTAAAACTCTAGTTCTTAAAATTTTATATTGGAAAGTTAGACGCCTTTGAGCACCCCTACATACATATATTTCGTATCTACGTGACTATGTGACATTGTTAAATCAAAGATAGCCACACGCCTCTGCCACTACTCCCGCTTTCCAGAAAAAAATGTGGGTGAAACCGGACCATCTGTTCTCCAAGGGAATTTCTCCTCGCGGGGCTCTTCTGATTGAATCCACTTTTCTGGTAACTTTAAGCAAGAAAAATATAAAAAACGAAAAATTCGAAATCCACGGCTCAAAAATGACTAATAAATAAAATTGATATAGACCGCAAATTAAATGTTTCTATGTAACTATACGATTGCGCTTTCAAATGTTTCTTATCAAAACTTCAAAAAATTGACTTCCCTGATTGGATAGTTCTATATGCCTATCACTGGTAAAACTAACATATGCGTTATTAAAGACCTGTTCTCACCTATTAATCTAATCGGCGAAGTTTAAAAGAGTGGGTTTGGAGGACACTATTGGCCAGTTTGTTTTCAATATCAAGTTTACAAACTCGACGGGTTGCGTACTTCAAAGTTGGTAAAATCATGTTTTTTTAAAGATTGCAATGAAGGCATTAATCTGCGAGGAAACAAAATTTTCGTTAGAAATGAAAGATACGTACGTAAATTAAATATAATCCGCGCTTTCTCTATACATCTATATTAAATGAAAATTTTGACAAAGAACAAATTTATCATTTTTCTATGTACATTTCACTATAATCAATGCACTATAATCAATGCTACTGAACCAAATAGCAGGAAGAGGCTTACGCAGTACTGAGCAAGTCTGAAATACCCCTGCTTTTACCTCCATTTGGTCCTAAGTCCATAAGGTCGCTTATGTGGTATGGCGGAAGAAATTCCTCTTTATATTTGATTAACCCACATATTAAAACTATCTACAATTCGCTTGGCCCAGCTTTGAGATTGATAATTTTTTTGGCTTAGAAATTAATAAAAATTGGCCGAAATCGCCGTTTTACAAGGTTTAACTATTTCTCAAGAATGTCCGCACATCCGTTGAAGTCTTCGAAAAAATATATTTTTCTAGGCTGCTTTTTCAGCGAAACTAGATAAAAAGTTAATAGGGGAACTTAGAAAAAACTCTTAGAATGTAAAATAGAAATATAAATTTGAATACAGAACATGAAAACTATTTTTCGAATTTTGATTAAAAAATTGTTTTTAAGTTTTTGAGTTCAGTATCCACAAATTTCAAACCACTTTTGAAATTGGTACAAAGTTCAAAGAAAACTCTGAATGCGAAAAAATAATAAAAGACTAAAAAATAAAATGCAAAACGCGTTTTTGAATTTTAAATCATAAAACTCTTGTTCAAGTCGTAGAATTTTGTTTTAAAAATGCGAAGTAACACTGAAATTTGAACTAAACGCAAGTGTTTTAGCATATTGTTTACACGCAGGGATACTTTTCAGGCTACTAAACAGTGAAAGCTTGGCACCTCCAAGAGCGCCGATGATCAGGACGATTAGTTTGACAGAATATTGGGAGTACAATCGTCGCAACTCCCTTATCAGGCCTCTATACCTCTCTTTCTTTTCATTCTCCTTGTCCATGGTATTTTTGTCAGTTGGTTTCAAAAATTCGATAACGAACATTGTTCGCTTCACGAAGTCAAGAAGAACGATGTCAGGCCTCGAGTGTGCAACAGAAACAATTGTCGAGAACATAAAGTTCCAGTATATGCGGCACTTCTCATTCTCCACAATTGACTTGATTTCTCTGGGAGCATTTAGAGGAGTGATATTAAAGCTAATGCCATAACAGAGATGGTAATAAAGTACTCTTAGTGCCGCATTGTGCCTGTGGATGTAGGTCGTTCCCACATGAGTTGGACAACTAGATAGTACGTGTACCAAATGGTCGGTGTGCGCATGGCACGTCCTGCAGCTATCATCGGGAATGCCTTGGCTCAAAATATGGCGACGGTATGTTAAGGTGGAAATGACACTGTCTTGACATGCCCAAATGGAACCCTCCGTGCCAGACTTCAATCCGGGTGATTTAAGGATAGCAAAAGTTAGGTCACACGACATTGACTGATCCTCCACATTTCTGTGGAAGATGCCGTGCATCCTCTTATCGAGGAGCTGTTCACGGAAGGTTTTCTCTTGTGCTTTCTTAATCCGGGCTTTCAGGAGTGATTACTTGAGATAGATAAGGTTTGATGCATTTTGCTCACCCCTAATACTGAAGTTAAGTCCGAGTGTTTCAGCAGCCTCCTCCACTGCTTTGTACAGAAACGCTCTTTTGCCCACTTCTTCGTGCTTCCTGACCATTTTAAGAACAGGGTATCTTCAATTTGGGACTCTATGTGCTATGCCCAGAATGATCTTGTTGTGAAGACATTCGAAATTCAATATTCTGCGACCACCTTAACGGCGTCGCGGAACAGAAGACTTTAGATGGATGCTTCTGTTTATGTGCATAACCTTTCATCTTTCGATATCAAGGAATCTGAGCTCGTTTTTCGTCCATGGCACAACTCCAAATGAATAGAGTACTACCGGGACAGCAAGCATGTTCGTTGCAGATACTTTGTTCCTCGCCGACAGTTGGGAAGACCAAATTTGCTGGATGTGGCGTTTGTATCTGCTTTGGAGCTCATCCTTTATAGATGTCACATCCTGAATGCAGCTCTGTGGCACGCCCAGGTATGTATAAGTCTCTCCAGCGCAAAGGCGTCGTATAGCGCTTCTATCGACGAGCTCATGCTCTTCAGGGATGCAATTAAGTCTTCCTCGCTTCAAATGAACCTTAGCGCATTTGTCTAACCCAAATTACATTCCTATTTCCTTAGTATATCGTTCGACAATCCCTAGAGCTAGATGTAGTTGCTCTTTGTTTTTAGCACAGATCTTAAGATCGTCCATGTAAAATACATGAGTGACTTTGTACTTTCGATCTACACGTTTGCCGCAAAAGTACCCGTCGGAATGGCGAAGTGCTAGAAATAGTGCCAATAATGTGAGGCAAAAGAGTCGCCCTGAATGACACCTCTCTGAAAGGTGACCTTTTTTGTTGTCAGTGTTCGGCAGACCCCCACCCTCCCCTAAACGGATCACGTATTTTGTGAATGACCCCCTATGCACCTCACGATTTGCGTATGAACCTTTAAGCTTTCCAAAAGACAGATGATAAGTCTATGGGAGGTCGAATCGAAAGCTTTCCGGTAATCAATCCAGGCCATCGATAGGTCACGGTGGTTGTTGTATATATAGTAGTATATATATACATATACATATATATATATATATATAGTAACCGTTAATTCCAGTTAAGGGGGGGGGGGGGGTTACGCCTACTAAAAGACGCCCATTAACTAGGAAAAATGTTCAAACCTAAACATAAAAAAAATGAATTAAGGTTTTGTTGGGCGCCAGGCGCACATGCGCCAAGCGAAAACTAAAGACACAAGTAACTGGGCGTGGGCCAGGTTTTTGTTTGGACTAGCTTCAGCCCTTTAAATCAGCTGTGGGTAGAGGGGATGGATTAGCGACAATAAAAAATGTAAGGTGTCAGAATACCGTCATCTTACTCGTGAATGAAGTAATGCAAGATGTGATTAAACATAGTAGTATTAGGCGGGCGAAGCCATGCGGGGCAAAATTACATTTTATAAGGGGGAAAAAGGGGAGGGGACAGTCGTTTACATCAAGCGATAGCTCCTGGCCACGTTTGACTGGCAAACAAAAATAGGAAAAGAACAAAAGAAAAATAACCTGGCTATACATTATTACGCCATATTAATACCACTAGTGATTAATAAATATTATGCCGGTTGCAATTTTACAATCAACAGGTCGAAGCCAAATGAACAAAAAAACAGTAACTACGCGGTGCTCAGTCATTCAGCCGATACTCAAAGAATCAGAAAAGCATGGTAAAATATAATACCGCGAAGGAATAATACGAATAATTAATACATTGTTTTTCTTTTAGCCAAACTAACTAACTCGATTCCAAACCTGCCGGTGGTAGTGAAGCTGATCTTACCTAAACTAAATTCTCACACTGATTCTACGTTAAGAAATAAAGTAAAAAAAAACGGAAATTGTTCGAATTCGCGGTAGCGGTACCCCTCTGCGTGGCTGCTGAACCATTGAGAGCTTGGCTTGTACGTTGTCGAGCGCCTCGTCTCGCCTCCTTCTTGAGTGAGTCCCCACCGGTCAGCGCTGATTGGTTGATTCCTTTGCGCTGCGGTGTGGTTGATGCTATGCCCCCGACTAATTTTCTGCCGTACCGCCAAAATGAAAGAAGATCCAGGGGCGGCTCTATTAAAGACTGTAATTAAATACAATGTCTGAGGGTTCATCCGAAGCATTTCCGGTAAATGAGGAAGCTTGCGTCATCTCTGACACGAGAGTTGTCCGCATTTGGCAAAACAACGACAACAAATCGGGGTCACCAGACCTCATTCTAATCCCATCGCGGGAGTCTTGAAGAGGCTGGCTTCGCGGCCAGTGCTGTAGCGTCAAGGGCCCTGTTAGGTGATATGAGGACATCCTCCCACATAAGGATTACTGGTGCAGCCCAAGGTAAAGCTCTAGGCTACTCAGTTCATTCCCTGGCTCTGGAGGCATCCAAGGGTTCCAGCGAGGTTCCGGGAATATTGGAGACAGTAAACGGAAAGGCGGGAACTAGATTCAACACAAGAATCTCAATTATTATCAACGACTTCAATGCAGATCTCAGTCCTCTATGTGCACCCAGAGTTCCAAAATCCCTCGATGTCCAGCCTGGTCTGAAGGCCGAGGCAAGATCATAACAAATCGTTCGACAATCCCTAGATCTAGATGTAGTTGCTCTCTGTCTTTAGTATAGATCTGAATATCGTCCATGTACACACACACACGCGCACACACACACAGGATGTGACATCTATAAAGGATACTCTCCGAAGCAGATACAAACGTATCATCCGGCAGATTTGGTCTTCCGAACTGTCGGCGAGGAACAAAGTATCTGCAACGAACATGCTTGCCGTCTCGGTGGTACTCTATTCATTTGGAGTGGTGCCATGGACGAAAAACGAGCTCAGATCCCTTGATATCGAAAGACGAAAGGTTATGCACATGAACAGAAGCATGCATCTAAAGTCTTCAGTTCCGCGACTCTACATCTCACGCCGTCAAGGTGGTCGGGGAATATTGAATTTCGAATGTCTTCACAATAGGATCATTCTGGGCACAGCACATAGAGTCGCAAATTGAAGATACCCTGTTCTTAAAATGGCCAGGAAGCACGCAGAAGTAGGCAAAGGAGCGTTTCTGTACAAAGCAGCGGAAGAGGCTGCTGAAACACTCGGACTTAACTTCAGTATTAGGGGTGAGAAAAATGAATCAAATCTTATCTATCTCGAGTACTCACTTCTGAAGCCCAGATTAAGAAAGCACAAGAGAAAAACTTCTGTGAAAATCTCCTCGATAAGAGGATGCACGGTATCTTCCACAGAAATGTGAAGGATCAGTTAATGTCTTGTGAGCTAACGTTTGTTTTGCTTAAATCGCCGGGATTGAAGTCTGGTACGGAGGGTTTCATTTTGGCATGCCAAGACGGTGTCATTTCCACCTTAACATACCTTTTCCACATTTTGAGCCAAGACATTCCAGATGATAGCTGCAGGGCGTGCCATGCACACCCCGAGCATTTAGCTCGCATACTATCTAGTTGTCCAACTCACGCGGGAACGACCTAAATTCAAAGGCATAATGCGGCACTAAGCGTGCTTTATTACCATCTCTGTCACTCTTACGGCATTAGCCTTAATATCGCTCCTCTAAGTGCTCCTAAGCAAATCGAGTCAATTGTCGAGAATAGGAAGTGCCACATATACTGGAACTTTATATTCTAGACAATTGTTTCTGTTGCTCACTCGAGGCCTGACATGTTTCTTCTTGACTTCGAGAAGCGAACCATGTTCGTTACCGAATTTTCGGAACCAGCTGACAAAAACATCATAGCCAAGGAGAATGAAAAGAAAGAATGGTATAGAGACTGTTTAATGTTTATGTTTATGACTAATTAATTTTGCCAGATCAGGAATAGACAGAGAAGAATAGTTAGAAATAATTAATAGTTTAAGTTTTATTTAAAGTATAGAATACTTGGCAGACTAAGACCCTTTTTGAGAACCACACAGATCACTCACTCACTCGA
>NC_046666.1:114403375-114428022 GCF_010883055.1 Belonocnema kinseyi | reverse complement strand
TAAGATGTAATAATAATGTCTTTATTCAGCTAATCACTTTACTCATCCGAAAAGATCGGACTACGAGCTGTCGTGATTCACTGCTGCTCGCACACTGTTTTTCTCAAGCGACAAGACTATCATCACACACTCAAACTGAGAAATTATGTGACTTCAAACATTCTTTTAAATTATAAGGAAACTGAAAATAGCTTTGAAATAGGCGATGTCGATAAATTGAATCATTTTCAATCGTAGAAAATCGCATAAAGACGAAACATCACAACTTTAAACATACCGCCCGCCTCGTGAGTGGTAACTGCACGATGAAAAGAAAAAGAAAACAATAAGTGCTTAATCGAGTATTTGTCAACAACGCAAATGTCGCCCGCCGTAAAGAAACAGTATAAATGTAACAAAAATTTAATAGTCTTAGCCGCCCGCCATAATCCACTAATTCACAAAATATTTTGTTTTTTAATTTAATTAATAATAGTTGTTCAGATTTCGCTTATTTCTTTCGCTCTTACTGGTAACAGACAAATCTGAGTAATCGGGCATTCGTATTCCGAACTGGAATTTCTTACGCAAACAGAACGTACTAAATCGTCCTTTCCTTTGTAGCATTTAACTATGCGACCTAACAACCATCTAGAAGTAGGTAACGAATCATGTTTTAAAAGAACGATGTCACCGATCACAAGATTTAGTTTTTTGTTGAACCATTTGTAGCGTTTTTGTAAATACTGTAAATAATCATCAGTCCATCTTCTCCAGTAAATACTTGCAATTTTGTGTACTAACTGCCATCGATTTAATCGATTTTCCGAAGTAAATTCCAATGAGGGTTCTGGTATGCTGGTCAAAGGGGCTACAATCAGAAAATGTCCAGGTGCAAGATAGGAAAACTCTTCAGGATCATTTGAAAGAGGGGCAATAGGACGGGAATTGAGACTAGCTTCTATACGAGTAAGAAGGGTATAAAACTCATTTTACGGTCAGTACTGTAAAATGTACCATTATCACTGTACAAGTGTACAGGTCTTCCTCGCCTTAAAGGAAATCGCTGAAAGGCGGCGAGAAAAGCGGCAGATGAATAATCATAAACGAGTTCTAAATGGACAGCTCGCGTACAACAATAGACGAAAAGCGCAACGTAAGTTTTGTAACTCCATCTGCCACGGCCGGAAGCAAAACGAACATTAAATGGGCCTGCATAGTCCACAACAGAATGTGTGAGTGGACGATTTGTGGTTACTCTAAATTTTAATTAAGTCCCCCATAAATTGTTGAGACAAAGCCGCTCTCTCACGTGTGCACTCCAGGCAACCTTTGATCAGTCGATTAACTAAAGAGCGAGCTCCTGAAATCCAGTAACTCTGTCTGAGCGTATATAAAGTTAATTGCTGACTACCGTGTAAAGATCGAAGGTGAGCATGCGTAGCAATAAGCTCTTTTATGTGGTGACGCGCCAAAATGATAGGATGCTTCTCATTAAAACTGATAGGAGCATGCCGTAGTCTGCCACCCTACCTTAAGAGATTGTTGGAATCCAAAAATGGATTCAAACTTTTTAATAGCGAGTTCTTTGGAACCACCCTATCTTCTTCGTTCAAAGCTTTTATCTCATTAGAAAAGGAATTTTCCTGAACAAATTTAATCCAAAATATAACAGCTTGTTGGATTTCAATCACATTAAGAGACATGTTTTGTAAATTTAGGTTTAGACTTATTAAGTTTTGAGTGTTTGAACACAAAGGCATCAATAATACTTCTACAATAGGCAGTTACGCGAAGCAATCTTGGCCAAGAGGAGAATTTAAGCCTTCAAGTTAAATGGACTTTTGATCACACTCATAACATGATGTCTCTCTAGTGGCCGCTGTTCTAAATTTGATTGCGCGGGGGCTGCGTGGCGATATTCAGGCGATTTTGAGGAATGTAAAGTTAACCAAGGTGGACCTTGCCACCATGAGGAATGCCTTATCAATTTTTCGGGCGTGAGTCCCCGTGTAGCGCAGTCGGTTGGATTATCTTGAGTAGAAATGTATCGTCATTTCGCGCGAGGTACCAGCTCATGAATTAGGGAAACTCTATTGGCAACAAACAAAGGCCAATTGGAAGGATGTTTTCCTAGCCAAGCCAAAACTGTTACCGAATCAGTGTGACAGTAAACAGGTATTTTATCCAATGACATAGTTTCCATGACAAACTTAAGTGTCTTAATTAGTAACGCAGCTCCACACAACTCCAAACGAGGAATTGATACATATTTAACAGGAGCTGCTTTAGATTTAGCCATTAGTAGGCAAACATGAGCTTGTTTTAAATGGTCACTAAGAATTCTAATGGAAACGGAAGCTGAATGAATAAGCTGTTGACGAAGCGTCAGAAAAGCCATGAAGCTCGAATTCAGAGTTTGTCTGCAGTTGTCGTGTCCATCTGGGGACTTTAAGTGCTTCTAATTTTTCCAGAGAACAATGATAATTTAACCATTGAATATTAAGATCATCAGGTAGTCTGTCGTCCCAGTCGAGTTTAGGTAGCCAAAGTTCTTGCTTCAAAATTTTTGCCACTATTATGACTGGAGTTATCCAACACATAGGATCATACAAATTAGCTATTAATGAAAGAACAATCCGTTTTGTTGTATTTTCGACTAAAGAAGAAGTAATTTTAAAAAGGAATTAATCGGACATAGGATCCCAAAGTAAACCTAGGACCTTCAGCTGAGCATCTTTTGCTAACGGAAATTCGATAGCACGTTCGTGTTCTCCCGAGGGACAATCTTCCAATAGTTCGGGTTCATTTGCGGCCCATTTTCGCAAATGGAAACCGCCAGCTTCTAAGAACAGTGTTACTTGAGCTCGCACCTGTTTAGCCTCAATCTGACTATCTGCACCAAACAAAACATCATCGACGTAAATATTATTTTCTAATATAGTTTGGGCTAAAGGAAATCTATTTCCTTCATAATAAGCTAACTGCTTAACCACTTTGTTAGCCAAATAAGGAGCACAGGCAATACCGTAAGTAACGGTTAAAAGTCTATAAGCGACGAGCCTTTTATCAGGAGAAATCCAGACAACTCTGATAGTTGCAATTCCGAGGGTCAACTAGAATTTGTCTAAACATGTTTTCAATGTCAGGCATATAAACAAAGCGATGTGATCTCCAATGAATAATGGTTGAAACCAAATCATTGAGAATCTTGGGACCGATGTGAAGATGAGAATTCAACGAAGAATTATTGGAAGTTAAACTGGAAGCGTTGAAAACAACCCTCAACTTAGTAGTGGAACTACTTTCTCCTAAGATAGGGTGATGAGGCAAATACACAGTTTGTGGAAAACTATCCAATTCCTTTTCTTCAAGAAGTTCTGTGTCCAAGGTTTTCATATTCTTTGGCGAAAGCCATAAGCGCACATGTTACACTTTTTCTTTGAAAATGAAATATACCTATTTCCACTTGCTTTCAGAACATAAATATAGTGTCACAAAGATTCAGTATAGGTCTTAATATTATTCCTCACTTAAATCCGAAAATAAAAGTTTTGACAGGGACTTGAAAAAACACGAAAATCTCCCAAACTAGAACCGCCCACAAAATCTGTTTTCTTGCGTATGCCCATGAATTGTAAATATTGATCTTTTCAGGGCCATAGGAACATTTTATCATATAATTATATTTCACGAAATGATTTTCGTTACCTAAAAAAAAGAAAAATGTCGAAGACATGAACAGTCGCCGTGAAACTGTCCGGAAGGGAGGCCCAATGCGGTGTACACTCCAGCACCTCGTAGGATTATCCAAAACAGTCTGCGCAAAAAATGTATTAGTATCTATATACATGTGGTAACTATGAACCAATAATATTGAAAACATAATGATAATTGGCTAAAAGGGAGGCTTTAGAACACAAAAGTTGATTTTTTCGGAAAACATTTCAAACTTCGACCCTGACAAAAACATGTTTATTTTTTAATTTAACGTATGATTCTGTGACTTCCCTTCGACTTTTTTCAAGTATTTCTGGCATTTGGATTCGCGTTCCGTTTGCGCCAATGCATCGAGTATGGTGGGGGTATTAGTGCAATTCTAAGTCGAACGTATTTAAGCATCGGATTGGCGGGACCTTGGTTTGTTGGATCATGACTTTAAGCGTTTCAAACTATAAATGTAGATAATAAAAAATGCGTTTTTTCAAGCCTCTATAGGGAGTGCCCCCTCAAACAAAAAGGTTTACAAGAAAATTTTATATTTTATGTGATTTATATAGGAAATTTAAAGAATATTTCAAATATATATTTTATTTCAGACAAATAAAATAACCAAAAAAAAATTTTTTTTATGAAGTCATTTCTTCGATTGCTAATTAATTATGTGATACTTAATAAAAGGACAAAGAATAGTAAACAATTTTAGAAAAAACGCAACTTTCTAATTATCTAAGAGAAGATAGTTATAATCAATAATACATTTTTTAACAATTATGTTTGGTTGTGTGAAATTTTGGTGACTCCTTTCCACTATTTTGTATTTAATTCCAGTAAGAATGTATTAATTGGCTTCTTTTTACACACTCGTTTCTTTCGAAGGTTCTTTTTCAATTGATTACACAGGCCGACAAATTTTAAAGCCAGAGACCAGACCTAACATTTCCGAAGGATTTTGATGCGCTGAATCCGAATCCGAACTCAAAATTGCTCCTGTACGTCAAGTTTTCAAGATATCCTAACCTAAATATGCAAAAAACGTGTTTTTTAGCTGCTTTTGAGGTTACGTAACTGTACAAGAAAAATATTTAACACAAAGCTAATATGGAATTTGAAAGTACTAATCTTTCCCTTTCAAACCTACTTGGATTTATTAGGATATCTTTATTTTTCACCAAAATATTGTAATTTCAAATTTTTAATTTTAGCGTTTTAACCCAATAATGCTGAGGTGTTCAGATTTATACAACGCATTCTCTATTGCTGACGGTACGATATTTTTTATTCAAAATATTACCGCAGGGGTTTTCGAGGGTGCCCATTCTATTGCCGTTGTCAGTTTTTTGTTATAACCCCTAGAAGATCCAATATGGCGGCCACAATTGAGGGCTTTAAAAAAGAACAAAGAATCCCGCACAAAATATCAACAAAAAAGCGTGCAGTCGTTTGGAACCAAACTTCGCACATTGATAAAACAAAAGAAGACGCGCAGATAGTCTTCGATCCCTAGCTGGCTCACTGAGCTGGCAACGCTTATATGACGTATTATGCGTAGGTGATGAAATTCGTTTTTTGCTACAAATCTTTCCGTGTTAGAGATCACGTTTGAGTGGCGGGCTAACTGTTGGAGTCGTAGGTGATTAAATTCTTTTTGTATTTGAAATCTGTCTAGCGGTTACATTTCGTGTCGATCGTGATTTTTGTATATAGCGAGTTTTAGAATTTCCACACTACTGTTCATTATAAGAAAAGAAATGAGTTCAAGAACTCCTTGCGCTAAGAAAGTTAATACGTTTTGTTACGTTTGTGGAAATTATGAAATTATATACTCCTTTATCATTAGAATTTATGGTAGATAACAGAGCTTTTAGAACATAGATACAAGTTGTTGTGAATTGAATGAAGTTTTCCAGTGTATAACAGATATGATTAAGAAATTTCGAGGGATGTGGCTTAAGCCCCCTCCCCCCGGAGTTTCTCCGCTGACCTCGCAGCGCCTCTCTCTCTCGTCCCCTTGGAACACCTTCTCCTGTATAACGGGAACTCTTATAGCCCGACTAAAGTGTAATCGCAACCTCTTTTTGATGATAGGAAAAAAATAGTTTTCAATGTATTAGGTTGTTGAAGTTGAAATGGCCATTTTTGATTTTATAATAAAATCAAAAACTCTTGGTCTGCATGAAACTAATATGACCCCATTCTCGTGATTAGTAAACATTTATTTCTTTACTTATTCGCGAAAATTTAAAACAGCGTTGAAAAATATTTGGGTGTTTTCATTTTATTTTGCCGATGTCGATTGCAACCTAAAATTTAAAAATGCGATTCTTAACCGAGAAAATTAAGTTAACATCAATAGAGTTATACTTCGTTTCAATCTAAGGTGACGCGCCGGGTGCTAGGAAAAGCGTCGAGTTGAGCCACCGTTTGCCCTTCTGCAAAGTTTTTAAGAGTGAAATCCGCACGTACATCCAGAATTTGAATGGCGATAAGCAAATTCGGAACATCCGCCCGATTCGTTTCAAGATAAAACGATTTTTTACTTCTGCTACGGTCATTATAGATAACCGCCCGATGTGATATGTGCGTAGGTGTAATGTTGGACCGATTAGATTGAAGTGAAAAACGGCTCTGAGATTAACGGAATTAAATTAAGGATGATAAGATAAAGTTAAGGTCTGGATGGGTCGGGAAAGGTTTATTCAAGATCTTCTTTTGCACAAGGAAGGAGGCAGAGCTTTACAATCGGTCTCTCTAACTCGGTAGTAGCTGTTCCGACCGTAACGGCACGAATTAGGCCATTCTCTTCCAGATGTACCTCAATAACTCTGCATAAAGGCCGTTTGGTAGGTAGAATCGTCTCATCAGATTCTTTAAAAATGGTCAGATCTTTTATCTGGACAGATTGTTGACCATTTTCCACCTTTCATTAGTAGGAACGTGCTCCTGGATAAGCGCAGGTTCAGGAACAACGGCGAGTGGTCCTCCAATGAGCCAATGTCTTGGAGTAAGCGCAAAAAATAAAAGTCCTGCGAATTACGTAAAGCCTCTGCGAAGAGTGCACTCAGCTCGGCATCGGATCGGACGAAATTTGTTCCTTGGTCACTTGTCAGAGTAGAACAAATGCATCTTCTTGAGGTAAAGCGTCGATGGGCAGCTAGAAATGAGAAAGAACTATAATCAGACACTGATTATAGATGTCCAGCAGGAGTAGACGTGCAAAAAATCGCAATGTAAACTTTATACGATTTTTGCCGACGTCCAGGGGTTGCTTATATTCTAATTGGACCTACAAAATCCACGCCACTGTGGAGCGAGCACCGAGTGCGCAGCACGCGATTAGGAGATAGATTCCAAATAAGCTGCGTGGCAGTGGCGGGACGATGATGAATACATACCACACATCGTAGAATGTGAGACTTTACTATCTGTCGACCTCGTGGAATCCAAAATTGACGTCACATGGTGGCGAGTGAGCTGGGTACCCTTATGATGGGTATACTGATGGCAACTGTCGACGATCAGATCTGTGAAAGGAGACATCGATGGCAAGATATATGAGTGACTCTCATCAGGATTCAAAACGGAATGTTTTAGACGGCCAAAAACTCTTAAAAGCTGCTGAGTATCTAGAAAAGGGTTAACCCCTTCGTTGGCATTGACGCAAAATTGGATCCGCCATTTTATATTTTGTAATTTTGATTTCATTTTCGGATTCAGCGACCCCGAAAACCCCAGGATACAAATTTTCAGGATAACAAATTTTCCTGCGATTTTGGGTACTTTTGGTCGAATTTTCTCTGCAAACGAAAGCTTCAGCTTAATGAGTGGGTTTCGGCTTCGTAACTTCTCGATTTATTTATTTAAAATATTTGAAGTAGTGGAAGGGAAATGGGCCTGCTGAAAGTTTTGAATCTAATATAATCGAGCGTGGTCGAGATCAGCTGGTACAAGGACTTGAGGCTGCCCATAAGGACATGATCGATTGATGATTCTGCATTCTTTCAGGGTATTGATTTATCGAATACACCATGCGGTCACTCGAGTTAATTTTCCTACAGTAGATGCACAATGAGCAAAACGATACCACATATGAGGATAAGAAACTGTCGTCTGGTGTACGACTACACGTCGTTCCATGTCAGTATCGACTTCAATATTTGGATCAAAAGTGGCCAAGGAAGTCTGTTTCTGAATGCCGATCCGGATTAACTCATTAGAGCGAGAAAGCGTCGAGCTGTTTAGCAGAAAGGCCTTGAGAGCAGTTCGCAGGATTCTCGATCCTAGGAATGTGATGCCAATAAGCATATGGAAGGGATGGCTAATGGACTCAAGTGCCTTGATTCCGGTAGTGAGAAATGTCTTGAGCGGGTCAAACGTTTGCGGTTTTACTTCTCGATAGAGGTTTCACAGTCCTGGCGGGAATGCTGATTCAGTCGTTGACCTGTAGCGTAGGTGAACTAATCATCTTATGTGTCAGCGGGACGTTTAGGAGCAGTTAACACACCGATGGCTTCTGTTGTTCCATGTAGAAGCTTCCTCAACTCAGAGGAAAATTTCGTAGATACTGGATGTAGAGAACATAAAGCGGCAGTCTGAGATCTTACCAACAATACAGAGTTTTGATGTTTCCGTTAGTAAATCCCATGCTCGAGTGATAATGCAATCTTGCAACATTTGTTGTTTTCGGGTTTGTCACGACAATTTCATTAAATAAAATTACGGTCATTCGGCCAATACAAATAATTGCCCGAAAATGTGTGAAGTTCGATCTTCGGAAGTTCAGGACCATGGCGGTGATTAGCTTTTCGACCAGGGTCTCCTTGATCATCCCCAAAAGTTGCTCGTCTATCATAGGTATCCATTTTGTTAAAAAATAACCGATTTTGACTAAATAGTGTTTCTCCTTTTCACTACAAATTTATTTAGAGAAGTACGGCAGCTTCTCATCCTCCTTTAGTATATAAGGGAAGTACCTCTGGATGCTTCTCTTAAAATTGATCCCATTTTTTATCGAGATTCTGCATGCGAGCCTTGCATGCTCCACGTGTAAGACTAGCCGCACCTAATTTTTCAAAATTAACATAAGCCCGTGAAATAATATCGTTCAATATGATTGTTTCGTCGATCAGTTTGTCAATTTTCTCTGTAGTCATTTTGAATGGTAAGAAATGAATGATTTGACGAAAAGATTATAAAAGAGAATAGCCAATAATATTCAAGTCGAGGAGAGCACACATACTTAAATATTCGAACTGAATTTAATAATATAAACAAAATAATTTATTGCATATCGATATAATATTCAATCAATTTGGAGGCATACAAGAAAATCGACAATCAATAATAAACATGGAACGAACTCACAGATATCGCTATCGAAGAATGTTGACAACTTTTTAATGTTCACTTGAGAAGATAAAAAAAGCCTGAATAATTAGACTCTGCTGTTATATAGAATGAGGATTGACGAACATAAGGATGACTTCCTTCCTTCTATTTTTAGATGCGAAGAAGCGAGCGAGGCGATGATTTCCTTCCTTCCGTATGTAGATGCGCAGAAATGAGATAGACGGTTATTTCCTTTCTTCTACTCGTAGGCGGTAAAAAAATGTGAGGGAGGATGACAGTGACTCGTAACACTTGATTTCAGGTGTGCATCACTCACGCGTAAACCATCTGTTTCATAATTGATTATTGCGAGCGTGTGTAACTCATAAGACAGTGTTTGTAACGAGTGTCTCGATGAACTGCTTAATGTTTGTATATACGTTATTTACACGCGCTGGTTCACGCCGATAAGCACTGGGATGTACGGTTCACGTTAATCCCTTTGATGAATATAAATTTACATACTTTTATCGAGAGAAAGTTTGGAGTTATAATTACAAGCTCGATTACGATGAATGATGCACTATGCTTTTATATTCCAGGTGCATTCACTCTTTTCATTCAAACTTGCCCTTAAACTTGCACTTGTTTCACATTTAATGCGCATAACGCTTTTGCAAATACTTGATGCGATCGTTTTTTAGCGATTTCATACCGATTTTGGTATGAGTATCCGGCTCGAAGGACTAATGTTTTGGATTAGAATCGATCATAAAAATTTACGCGCAAGTGATGAGGTGAAAACAAGAAGGAAACATATAATTAACTTTAATTTTACTTCAATAAAGATACACGTGGTTTCAGTCTAAGGTCTCGGGTCGAGTGCAAGAAAAGCGTCAAGTTAAGCGCCCGTTTGCCCTTCTGCAAAGTCTTTAAGAGTGGGGGCCGGGAAATTCGCACGTTAACCCAGAATTTGTATGGTGATTTGTATGTTTTATTTGGAAATTTCATTTTCAACATGCAAATGTACAGAAAAATTGAACATTCATGTGCATTTTGTAATGCAGAAAAACTCAATTTCTACTATTTAAAATTGAGTTGAATCAAATCAGTCGCATTCAAGAGTCTTCAAACTTTTATTTAACATGCTCAAAAGTAACTTTATTGTAAAATAATAAGGAAAATGACATTTTAAGAACTATTAAAATATAACCATTTTTCAGCACTTCCATAACCTTATTAAAAATATTGTGCTTACACGGAGACATTGAGCTTGGAAGTTCCATAAAAATATGATCGAAATTAATATTGAACTTTTCTAAAATGTGGATATTCGCGGTCGATGGCGATAATGAACGTAGTAATTATGAAAATTTATTAGCATTTTCCACTGGTTATACTGGTTTTTAGCTCAGTGTAACAATTTGTTGAGATCTTGTTTTTGGTTATATGCTATTCGTGTGGAGTATAAAAATGTAAAAATACATATTATTCGTTACTTATGTTGAAATGCTTTATGTTTCAAGATTTATATTAGTCTTCATAATAATTGTCATACTTTATTTTACAGACTTTAAATTTTGTATGCAATATTTTGAATCCTTGTTCAGGATATGCAAAATGGTGATTTATGGCGTTTATATTGTTTCAAAATCTGGCGGATTAATTTTTAATCATGATCACAACGTGCCAAAAGTAGAAACAGAAAAAGTATTTAATTTTCCACTTGATATTAAATTGGCTTACGAAAATAAGAAAACTGTTGTTGTCTTTGGCCAACGAGATGCAATAAATGGTAAGTTTATTGATCATGTGGATATGCCCATATTATTTTCAATAAGTTAAGCTCCTTCTCTGACAGCCGCAGTCGTACATAGAGGTTCCGAAACTCCAGAAGGGGGGGGGGGGCATTGAAATGATGACTTGCGAAAGAGAACAGCTTGATGATGTTATCGGAAAGGATTAGGATTACATATTTATTTTTTACGGTACTGAGAGTTTCTAGACCTGTATGCACGGTCGTGGTTACAGCTTAATTTACTTTCCAACTATAAAATAACTAATGGAGATTAAACTGATGGGCAGCGTCATGGAAGAAGAAAGTCATTAAAAGATGGTTTATTCACTTTGTAATCAAACTCAGAACTTCTAAGTAAATAAGAATGTATTCTAAGGAGTTGAAAGTGCAGAGACAGTATTTAAACTGTTCCCCCGGCTGTACAGGATTGTAGTTCTTTGTTCGTCGAGTCGCTCGTGATCTCGCACTCTTGCTCGTCGATCGTCCAGACGCGTACTGAGTCGACCTTCACAGGGCTCCCGAAAACACACACGCAGATTTCGTTTTTTCCCTTGCTTATATTAACGCACTTGGAATTGAAGCTTCTAATGTATCCCCAGAGGGTTTACATTTTTCTTGCACCTTCTTTCCTATTCCTTTGCACACCCCCCACTTATACACTTACTTGGCGGTTGGAGGGGGATCTACAGTTTAAGGTGGGTTCCGAACCACCAAGAGCAACAGCTTTAAGTATTTGAGAAAACATTCTTCTCTAGAGGTACCGGTCCCACGACTCTCCGGAGATGAACAACTCCCTTGCTAGGCTAGGGTTCATCGCATGGGCTGCCGAGGTGCTTCCAGAGTGCGAGGCGGAAATCAAACCCGCAAGCCGACAGAGTGGTTCCAAAGCCTACGTTTTAGCCCCCACGACTATCGTCCCACTTTTATTAACGCACTTACTATTCGTTTTCATCGCAGTCAAATCTTGAATAAGAATTCGTATAATTCGCACATCGATTTCTTGTTAGCTATCATAACTTTCCTAGCAGTTCAGGAGAATTTATGCAAAGACGTGACCACTAAGCAGCCTACATTTATGTGTATCTTTCATGCTGCCTGATGCTTTCGTTTTTTCCCTATACGAAATTCTCGTATTTCCAAAGAAAATGATAGAACTAGCTAGTGACGGAATAAAGCACGAAAGGAAAGTGTAAAGATATGGCATGTCGAAAGATGGGTTGAGTTAGAAACAAATGTGGAATGTACAATTATTATACATTTATTTAATAAATTAAAAAGTCCAAGGCCCACCGCAGGCATTATTAAATAGCCTAACCTAAGTTGGAAGTTTGGAAATAAGCGGTAAAGCCAATCACCAGAAAGTGGATTTGAAGAATTGAAATCCCCGGCGATGAGGTCACGATTGACAGTACTTCTAGGCATTCGCGTTTTTAGTGGCGCAGAGTGGTCAAAAATCGGAAAGAGGTGGCCAAAAGTATAAAGTATTCATTAACTGGGCCAAATTTTGTTATCCCTGAGTTTTTAGCGTCGCTAGTTACGAATCCGTTGTCAAAAATTCCGAAAACAAAATGGCGGATCCAATATGGTGGACATGTATGCGAAATGAATGTTTGATTTTCCTAAAAATTGGTATAAGGGGGTTTTCAAGGTCGCTGATTACGAATACGATGTCAAAAATTCCGAAAGAAAAGTGGCGGATCGAATATGGTGGATCAGTATGCTAAATAGATTTTTCATTTTCTTAAAAATTGTTATAAGGGGTTTTCAAGGTAGTTAATTACGAATCCGATGTCCAAAACTAAGAAAAACAAAATGCGAATCCAATGTAGCAGGCGAGTATGGTAAATAAACTTTCCATTCTTTTAAAAATTGACAGAACGGTTTTTTTAGCTTGCTGATTACGAATTCGATTTTAAAAATAAAGAAAAAAAGAAACCATGGATCATATATGGCAGACCTTTATAAAGGTCCCAAAACGTCATGATCAATACACGTTTTTGTTAAATGCTTTTGATTCGACTGTCTTATTATATGGAATTTTTTTATGTAAAGTTTTAGACTAACTGGCGACTTATTGTCAGGTGCAGCTTGTTCAAATGTACCGAAAATGTTTTTCAATACAATTTTTTTGATTAGAACAATAAGGGATAAGTAAACATAGAAATGCGAAGGATTACCGTTTCGTAGGGATAAGTTTAAGTTAAGGTTAGATTTGGTTTACATAAATATAAGGTGAAAATTATTCTCTAAATAAACATGGGAAAGAATACGTTATGTGAACCCACTAAAAATTATTATTTTTTATCGGGTTCAAACTTGGATGAATTATAGCCCTAATGGACCTATATTATTTTAAGAAACCGATTGTCAATATACAGGGGCTGAAGTTTTCACTTTTTCAAGTTATGGACTTATATGCAGCTCGAAATTAAAATTGAGATTGAGCTCAAAACCACAGTTATCTTCAGTTGGTTTTTTGAAGCGTAATAAGAAAAAGCCTATATCAATAAGACTATATCAATCGACTTTACATGATCCTGTAAATTACAATCAGTAAAAGCATGATTCACCAATTAAATAATATTCAAGTACATACCTTTCAGAGACGATTCCATGTTGGGAAAGAAAAATTTGTGGATTATTTTACAAGTAATGAGTTTTTTTTTGCGTAGTCGTTTTTTACTTGTTTCAAACGCGTTAAATATTGATCGAGAAACGCTCACTTTTAGACTCAATCACTGAGTAAAAAAAAAGATCTTCTTGTTATTAAATGTGTCAAGAAATTGCACATATACAACTGAGACTTATCTATAAGTAAAAATACCTCGGAAAAAAATAATTTTGCGAATATTGACCACCTTCTTCCAATTTTTGTCTACTATGTGGCGGGGTAAAGTCCTCACCAGATGTTCAGTACAAAAATTATGTGAGACAGCGTACTGTGGAACAGATCTGGAATTTACTAGCCAGAAAAGTATAGAGCGTTCAGGATTCACTCAAAATACGAAAGGCAAATGGATTCACATTAAAAATCACTTCAGAGTATGAGAAGCAAGGGGAGTCACAACTAAAGGCTCCTAAAAACCAGAGAGACAAGGAGACAATGCACCTCAAAATGTGACAGGCAGAAAGACTTACACCAAAAAGCAAACTAAAATATGAAAGGCAAGGAGCCTTACAATAAAAAGCACCTCAAATATAAGAGGCTTAGATATTCAGCCACCAGAATCATTTATTATTTTATTATAAATTATTTTTGTTCGACAATAAAGCCGTTTTGAACATTTTCTTTAGAAGATACATAAAACGTTCTCTGAGTATCAAAAAATGTACATAAAATAAAACAGTAATTATGAGAAATCAGGCAAATTTTTTTGCTCAAGTATCAAAAGCATGCAGACACAGCAGCATGTCCGGTAGCGCTGAAGCAGCCTTTTGGAGGGGGACACTAGCGCTTGGAACGACGCACAGTGGACGGAGAAAAATAATAATTTACCAAAAGTCTTTTTATGGAGCCATATGACCATGTTGATTACCTATTATAGTTCTTTTTAGGGATTCCAAGGAAGAAGAATTTAATAATAATTTAATCTCTAAAGTGGTATATAGCGAAAAAACCCAACAAAGCAAGGACTTTTGAAATGCACGAGATGGACAACAAATAAAGTTCCCTTTAAAAAGCGTCGTTCCCTTTACAGAATTGAGTTTTTTCTAGTATCATAGAAACAGAAGTATGTTATCAAAGGTTTGGAAAATGAGTGTAGTTGGTCACTACTATGAGCTACAAAGACGATGCTACAAATCAAACTCCAACTCCTTTCTCATCGTAAATACTGTCATGTTTGAAGAAATTGAAAAAAGTCTCGGAAAGTCCCGGCAAAAAAAAATTACGTATCTAATCCACAGTTTACTACCAATCCAGGGAACTTTGATTTAGCTCCGCATGCCTGCGGTCTGCTGAAAAAAACATTAAAATCTATTGTCAAGTTTTTATGTTTGCAATTATTTCACCAATAGTCTGAAAATAACTTGTAAAGAATTCTAGAGTTCACTTTCCTAAAAAAATACGATTTAAGATTTTGGCGTTTCAATTGTAAGTATTTTTAACCTCTTTATAAGATGTGTCGTTTTCGGTCCATTAATAATATTTCAAAGAAAATAATTGTTTGAGGTATGGCGGAGTTCACCTATACCTCAATTTAAAAGACAATTTGCATATATAATGGCGCATATAAAACATTACTTTAACTTGATGGAAGCGTCAAAACATTCGGTGAAAATACAAGAAAAAAAACATAATTTCGAACTCGCATATGTTTTCTGATGAAAGCATGTTCCTGGCATCTTGTGTCTCATTACAATTAATGTCAGGTAATATGACTTTTGATGACAAAAGAATACTCTAGCAAAATCTACGGCCACCTTCTACGTTTTTTTTGCAGAAATATTAGTTCTTGTTGTGTTTGAATGTAGCCGCCTTAGGTCAGTCATGTTTGTGACGTAACACTACGAGAATCATGTGATCATACCGGTTGAGAACGGGCCTTCCTGGCATGGCGTCGACACGAATCATATCGGTCTCGAATGTCCGTACATTATAAATATAGTGTACTCTCTTGCTCATTACCTCTACCAAATAAATATGTACTTTATAATATACGCTATCTAATTACTTGAGGTCCCAACATAACATATTTGGCGACGAGGATGGGATGCTCAAGAATATCAGAAGTAAAATGTTTTAACCTCAAATCAGTGCGTGACTGACTGGTTGTGAAAGTCGTGAAGCGCCAGGAAGCCAGTCTAATTTAAGTGTACAAAGTCGCAAAAACCTTTAAAATTAAAGATTATAAAAGTCTATCGGTTAGTAAAAATCACCAGTCAAGTCTCAAGTGTCGAGTCTTAAGCTTCTAGTCCCAGTCGATATTTAAGCATGACCTAAAATTATAAACTAGTGGGAAAGTCTGTCATAATGACGCCGCGAATTGTAGGGTCAATCCCCCATTTAATTCGGAAGTCGAACCGATAGAAAACTACCTAGAAAGAATGCAGGAATTCTTCACTCTCAACAAAACACTAGATATGGAAAAGAAAGCAGCTCTTTTCGTTCTGATCGGTGCCGAAAGGTACAGAGTATTACAAAATTTGTGCTTGCCGATTGAACGAAATGCTAAAACTTCTAAAGAATTAGTTGACTTGATAAAAAAGCACTACGGTTCAAAAGAATTGGAGCTTTCGGTTCGCTCTATATTCTATAACCGATCTTAGAAACCGGGAGAATTTGTAAAAGATTTTATAGTAGACCTCAAATAATTATCCACAAACTGTAATTTTGGTGATTTTTTGGACCAATCATTAAGCGATAAATTGATAGTAGGTTTCAACGATGAAAGTAAAATCAGAAAAATTACGCTCTGAAACAGATTTAACATTTGAGAAAGCCCCTAGTTTGGTTTTTTATATTGAAATGGTTAAACAAGAATGCCACGAAATTAAAGTGGAACCATCGGAAATATCGTCAGTGCAACAAGTACAGAATCGAAGAAAAAAATTTCAAGACAATACTAAATCGTCATCGAGAGGTCGTGGAAATCAGTGGTTTCCAAATGCATCACAAGGTCAAGGGTCTAACCAGCAGTTTAAACCTGAAAATTACCAATGCTCACGGTGGGGACGTAAAACGCATATAGCAGTCGAATGTCCGGCGCAAGAGTGGGAATGCTTTAAGTGTGGAAAAATGGGCTATGTCTCAAAAATGTATAAAACACCCGCAGCTAATAATCAATGCGAGGTGGATGATGATTTGCCCGATTACGGCATAAAAAAAATCCACCCTTATGAGTTAAGGAGAAGTGAAGTCGTATTTCCAGGCCAGTCCTTAGGGGTAATAAAAAATGATCACGTGTCAACAGTCGAACCACCATCAGAAGACAGCGAATTCCAGTTCCTTGCCAGCTGTTCCGAGAAGGAAGAAGCGTCGATAAGTGCAGTAGAAATCTCTGTGAGTAATAAGAAATCAGTGAGTATTGAAGGCAAAGCCTTATCAATGCGCGTTACACGCAAAAAACAGCGGGCGCAGGCTGTCGAATCTAAAATCGCCACTGTAGCCGCGCTCACTCTAATTTCAGAAGAAGCATTCCAGTAAATGTGTTATAACACTCCCCTGCAGCCCAGCGTGTTTCGTCTAGTGATCGCCAAAAAGAAAGACAAGCTGTCGAATCTAAAATCGACACTGTAGCCGCGCTCACTCTAATTTCAGAAGAAGCATTCCAGTGAAAATGAAGAAATTAATTCTTTTAAAACAATTGGGGCGATTAACACTAGTAAAATGCGTCAAAATTGGGGGAAAAAATACCCAACAATTTTCCAGTAAAACAACTCTGAGCCAATTAAAAAATTTCAAGCAAACATAATATTAAAAGAGAATGCAAAGCCTGTTTTTCACAGACACTATGAAATACGTTACGTTATCAAAGATAAAGTTCTAGAGGAAATTACTAATCTTGAAAAATATAATATTCTGAAAAAGGTATCATTCAGCAACTGGGCATCACTAATTGTGGTCACAAAAAGAAAAGACGGTAGAATTCGAGTGTGTGTTGATTTAAAGGGGAACTTGAATCCGTGTATTAAAATCGATCATTATCTTCATCCTTGCATGGACGATATTTTGAATGAAATGGTAAATTGTAAGGTATTTTGTTTAATTGATTTGTCAAATGCGTATTTACAAGTAAGGGTAGAACAATTATGCAGAGAATTGCTCACAATGACCGCACCCTGGGGATTATATCAGTATACGCGTCTATGTTTCGGATTAAGCTTAGCTCCTGCGATATTTCAAAGTATTATGATCAATTATTAAATGACGTGCAAGGAGTAAGTGCTTGTATTGACGATACTCTGTGCGGTGGATCAACACTCTCAGATTGTATTCAAACAGTAGAAAAAGTCTTATCTCGTTTAAACGAATTTAATGTAAAAATAAATTTCAATAAAAGTCGCTATTTCGCAAAAAGAATCCCATATTTAGGATTTATACTAGATGAAAAGGGGTTGCACCCTGATCCTGGTAAGGTCAAGGCAATCAGATCAGCACCAAGTCCCACTGATGTATCGAAATTAAAAGCATTTCTGGGGTTATTAACCTTCATGTATAGTTTCCTACCAATGCCAGTAGACATTTTAGAACCTTTGAACAATTTATCGCGCGATGGACTTACGTGGTGCTGGACTGATGAATGCAAGACAGCTTACGAACAAGCGAAAAATTTATTTTCTGAAAAATTGACCTTGGTCGTTTATGATCCGTCTCGTGAAACAATAGTGACGTCTGGCAGTAGCGCGTATGGTGTTGGCGCGGTATTATCACAAATCGTCGATGGCCAAGAAAAGCATGTTGCTTTTGCGTCTTCTACGCTATCTAGAAGGGAGAGGAATTATAGTCAAATCGATCGAGAAGCTTTAGCAATAATTTTCGCGATAAAAAATATCCACGAATATATTTACGGAAGAAAAATGTTGCTAGTCACGGATCGTGAACCACTAAAATTTATATTCAATCCGAGTAAAAGTTTTCCTCAGATGACAACTGCTCGATTAATGCGTTCGTCGCAGAATCTTTCGTCGTATGAATATCAAATTGTACCCGGTAAAAGAAAAAAACCCGGTAAAGAAATCGGCCATGCAGATGCATTATCAAGATTGCCAGTACCAAAGGAAACTACCGGTATCGAAGTAGCTTGACAGTCAGTTCATGATAATTTCTCAAAGAAATTTCTGTCGTTTATCGAAATCGCAAGAGAGACAAAATCAGATCCAGGTTTGAGCGAAGTAACAAATTTGGTAAAAAACGGATGGCCCCGTGAAAAGTCAATTCCAGAGAACGTCAAACTTTATTATACAAATCAAACCAAGTTGTCAATTGAGTCACGCTGTTTAATTTTTGGAAATCGAGTAATAATCCCGAATAAATTGAAAAAAGATGTTTTACGAATTATTTATAAGGATCATCCCGGTATACTACGTTCCAAAATGCTAGCTGGATCTTTTGTTTGGTGGAAGGGACTAGAAGACGACCTTGCGAGACATGGTCGGACTTGTAAACCTTGCCAATTAACACAAAACGATGACAAAAAAAATTAATTGTATCAATGCAAAAGTCAGAATAGTTTCGAAGGTTAGAAATAGCCAAAAAAAGTCTTTAATTAAATGGTTACGTGGTAGAATTATGGATCGCTTCGGTGCCGTCACGTACATGGTAAAATTGTTGCACAATAATATTAAAAAAATGCATATAAATTAATTAAAAACAAGTCACCTTGACGAATGCGAGCACCTAAGTGAAAGAATGTGAGATTTTTCTCAACCGAACAATCACAAGATCACTGAGGAAAATCCCTCAACCTTAAGGGAAAGACAAATTAGGTCTCCGGCGATAAGTGAAAGATCTCCAACAAAAGAAACCCCGAGACGTCCCGACAGAATCAAACAAAAACCAGATAGGTTCCGTCCATAACTTTGAAGGGGAAAGGTATGTTGTGTTTGAATTTAAGCGCCTTAGGTTAGCCATGTTGGTGACGTAACACTACGAGGATCATGTGATCATACCGGTTGAGATCGGGCCTTCCTGACATAGCGTCGACACGCATCATATCGGTATCTAGTGTCCGTGCTTTATAAATATAGTGTACTCTCTTGCTCATTAGCTCTACGAAATAAATATATACTTTATAATATACGCTGTCTAATTACTTGAGCTCCCAACGTAGCAGTTTTTACCTTATGGCAGAAACTAAAGAAAAAACTTTGAAATGAAAAGAACAGATCGACAAACCAATTTAAGATCTGTGTTGTTCTTTGGGCAATGATACGAGAAAACCTTCCTGTTCCTCATCATCTATTATTTATAATGACAGATGGAAAGGTTAGCAATGCAATAAAATCAACTTCTAGTCAAGGAATTTCTCATTTCGTCTGATCCTATTGTTCCGGGGAAGCGAGTACTTCGAAAACGAAAAGATGGGAGCTTGCATCCTCACGTTTTGTAACTACAGAAGACTCCAACGGTACCCAAGCTAATAAATAATGCAGATTAGAATGCTGTACCGATGAATGTGGAATAGTTCTTAATTCATTTACGTTTTCTTTAATTTCAAACTTGATAATCGATTTTGTTAGTAGTACTTATAGTAACTTGGATCGATAAAGTCATAAAAATCTACATCCGTTTAATTAAGTCAATGTTATTGAATACCTCTAGATGATCCTGACTAATTTTTCCCGACAAACCAGATTCAAAGTTGTAATTTCCAATCAAATCTGCTGTAAAGACCAAAAGTAAATGCAAAGCAATTCTCAAGCCTTTGCCTGCCTGATTGTTGAAAAATGCATCTGCCGATAAGAATCCACTTCGAACTCCTTCTTCCTAAGAATAAGGTCACTGAAAGCTATATTCAGTTATCTCAAATAATACAAAGTTAATAATTAAGCAACGTATATTCCTAAAGAGAACTAATGTAATGAAAACATAAGAAGAACCTTCCAATCATCAGAGTTCGGGTTGAGCCGTATTTTAAACCTATTTAATGCTTTAAATAATCTGTCGATTATTAGGCATTATAAGGCTGTCGGCTTACAATCTTTTAAATCGTCGAAATATTTACAGTATTCTCTTAAACCTTTTTCTTTTGAGTTGCTTACAATCTGATATGAATTAAAAGCGAATGTGGAGCTAAATAAACAGTGGTGATTCTCAGAAAAACCTTCATTTATCCAATTTGAACCTCATTATGTTTATGAACTATCCGAAAATGATGCGAGTGTACGTCAGGCTGATCTGGATAAATCTAAATTTGAAAACATTATAGTTATAATTATATTTATAAAACATAAAATTCCTTGTTTTTAAGAATTGAAATACCTTAATAAATGAATACCTTAAGGCGGCTAATGTCGGGGAATAAGAACACTTTTCAATCAATGACCGTTGAGTAAAAAAAAACTAATTCCTAAACTCCTTGTGCTTGCCATTGCAACCAACTTTTTTCCAGAATTTATGATTCGGATTAAAACCATTGTTTAATGTTTATGTTTATAAATATTTAATTTTTCCAGATCAGGAATAGACAGAGAAGAATCGTTAGAAATAATGAATATTTCAAGTTTTATTTCAAGTATAGAATACTTGGCAGACCAAGACCATTTTTGAGAACCACACAGATCATGCACACGTTAATATAGAAATTTTTGTAAGGTGTAAGATTTAATGTCTTTATTGAGTTAATGACTTTACTTATCCGAAAAGATCGGACAACAATCTGTCGCGATTCACTGCTGCTCGCACACTGTTTTTCTCAAGCGACAATGCTATCATCACACACTCAAACTAAGAAATCACGTGACTTCAAACATTCTTTTAAATAATAAGGAAACTGAAAATAGCTTTGAAATGAGCGATGTCGATAAATTGAATTATTTTCAATCGTAGAAAGTCTCATAAAGACGAAACATTACAACTTTAAACATACCGCCCGCCTCGTGAGTGGCAACTGCACGATGAAAATAAAAATAAAACAATAAGTTCTTAATCGAGAATTTGTCAACAACCCAATGCCGCTCGCCGTAAAGAAACAGTATAAACGTAACACAAGTTTAATAGTCTTAGCCGTCCACAATAATCCACTAAATTTACAGAATAATTTTTTTTTAATCTAATTAATAATAGTTGTTTATATTTCACTCATTTCTTTTGCTCTGACTGGTAACAGACAAATCTGAGTAATTGGACGTTCGTAATCTGAAGTGGCAGTTTTTATGCGAACAGAACGTACTAAGTCGTCCTTACCCTTGTAGCATTTAATTGTACAGTCTAACAACCATCTAGAAGGCTATACGAATCATGTTTCACAAGAACGATATCACCGATTACAAGATTTAGCTCTTTGTAGAACCATTTGTAGCGTTTTTGTAAAAATTGTAAATAATCAACAGCCCATCTTCTCCAGTAAATCTCTGAAATTTTGTATACTAACTTCCATCGATTTAAACGATTTTCCGAAGGAAATTCCAATTAGGGTTCTGGAATGCTGATCAAAGAGGCTCCAATCAAAAAATGTCCAGGTGTAAGATATTAAAAGTCTTCAGGATCATTCGAAATAGAAGCAATTTGACGGGAATTGAGAAAAGTTTCTATACGAGTAAGAAGGGTATAAAACTCTTCATATGTAAGAATATGTGCACCTACAATTCTTTTCAGATGGTGTTTAAGATGAATAATCAGAAACGAGCTCTAAATGGACAGCTCGCGTACAACAACAGACGAAAAGCGCAACGTAAGTTTTGTAACTCTTTCTGCCAAGACCGGAAGCAAAGCCACTCTATTGGCCTTTGTTCTAAATTTGATTGCGAGGGGGCTGGGTGGCGATATTCAGGCTATTTTGAGGAATACAAGGTTAACCAAGGTAGGCCTTGCCACCATGAGGAATGACTTATCAATTTTTCGGGCGTGAGTCCCGCGTAGCACAGTCGGCCGGATTATCTTTAGTAGAAATGTATCGCCAATTCGCGCAAGGTACCAGCTCATGAATTAGGGAAACTCTATTAGTAACAGACACAGGCCAATTGGAAGGATGTTTTCCTAGCCAACCCAAAACTGTTACGGAATCAGTGTGATAGTAAACAGGTATTTTATCCAATGACATAGTTTTCATGACAAACTTAAGTGTCTTAGTTAGCAACGCTGCTCCGCACAACTCCAAACGAGGAATTGATACATATTTAACAGAAGCTACTTTAGATTTAGCTAATATTAGGCAAACATGAGCCTCCTTTAAATCTTCACTAAGAATTCTAATGTAAACGAAAGCTGAATAAGCTTTTGACGAAGCGTCAGAAAAACCATGAAGCTCGAATTCCGAGTTTTTCTGCAATTGTTGTGTCCATCTCGGGAGTTTTAAGTGCTTCTAATTTTTCCAGAGAACCATGATAATTTAACCTTCGAATTTCAAGATCATCAGGTAGTCTGTCGTCCCAGTCGAGTTTACGCAGCCAAAGTTCCTGCATTACAATTTTTGCCACTATTATGACTGGAGTTATCCAACACATAGGATCATACAAATTAGCTATTAATGAAAGAACAATCCGTTTTGTTGTATTTTCGACGAAAGAAGAAGTAATTTTAAAAAGGAATTAATCGGACATAGGATCCCAAAGTAAACCTAGGACCTTCAGCTGAGCATCTTTTGCTAACGGAAATTCGATAGTAAGTTTGTGTTCTCCCGAGGGATAATCTTACAATAGTTCGGAGGATAGTTTGGAGCACAGGCAATACCGTAAGTAACGGTTGAATTCTATAAGCGACGAACCTTTTATCAGGAGAAATCCAGACAATATGCATCTACCATTCCTTGAGATGATTCATTTGTTTTATCGCGTAAGTTTTTTAAGTCTTCTAGAATATTATTCGACACAATAGGAACATCGATAAAGGCTTGTAAATTAGTTGAGATTAAAGCTCTCTTGTTGTCAAATCTGGTCTTTAGCGACTCCCAAGTGGAAATAAAATTAGCATCAGTTATCGAAACATGTCTTACAAAACCTTCAGTTTCGCCCTTTAAGGACAATTTCAAATGGTGTAATCTTGTTACATTTGACAAGGAATCGTTTTGAATTATCAAAGCATTAAATGAATCGCGGAAATTCTCCCAATCCTTGTAGTCTCTTGAAAACTCCGGTAAAGTGATTTGAGGAAGTTTAGCAGGCAAGGAATCATGACGAATAATTTAAGACTGATTTAAACTTTCATTAGCCGTAGTCTCAAGAATAAGCAAGACCAATTGATTATATAAAAAATCTCGCACATTGAGATAAGCATCTTCAATAGCGAGATACTTAGACTTTGTGAAATATTTCAATTTCTCACGCTCAGCTGACGTAGTTTCAGCTTTAATTTTCAGATGCAGCATTTCACAACTCTTCCAGTGTTTGTCAGGAAGTTCTATCCGGGATTTAACAGTAGCCACTGTTAGATTGGATTTTCCAATTTTCTTAAAATTGGTTTCAGTGCGTAGAATCGCCTGAGAAATCTCTGATAACTCAGGGAATAATGCATTCATTTTAACAAAAGGAGAAATTTACATTGACAGTTGCTGGTAATTCAGCTAAAATTGAAAAGTCTTATTTTGCAAACTAAAGAACTGATTTACTTTAGTTTTAAAGTGCTCTGACAAGGCGAGCAAATTTGAGTGTGCGAGAGCATAAATATTAATAAAATTTCAATAAATCATCACTGAAATACTACGGTGTGAATTATTATTTTGTTGGCCAGAACGAGCCTCTCTCATCATGGGTAAATTAAAGTTGTCATCTTACCACTGCAGAAGGTTAGAAATCGATGAAGTCTAAAATTAAATGTGTTGACAATTATCCAAATATCAGCTGGCAAACTTGTTATTTCTTCCTTCAGGTGAAGAATAATGAAAGACCGATCCAGTGAAGAATGACAGCATGAAAGAGTACAGTATAGACTGCTTGGAGAAGGACGACTGCCTTAAAGTACGTGCGAAGATGTTGTCACCAGCTTATATCCTTGCTATGCGACCTCAAGCCGTCATATTTTCCATCTATTTCCTGTGCTTTCACTTAATAAAATTTCTCACTTTGGTTTTTTCTGTATAAAATTTACACTTTTGAATGTTTTTCATGATCTTCTATCAGGCTTGAAGGACCATTTGTTTAATGTTTATGTTTATAAATGTTTAATTTTGCCATATCAGGAATAGACGGAGAAGAATCGTTAGAAATAATGAATAGTTCAAGTTTT
>NC_046666.1:114396287-114403275 GCF_010883055.1 Belonocnema kinseyi | reverse complement strand
AACTTTATATTCTCAACAATTGTTTCTGTTGCTCACTCGAGGCCTGACATGGTTCTTCTTGACTTCGAGAAGCGAACCATGTTCGTTATCGAATTTTCGGCAAAAGCTGAAAAAAATATCATAGCCAAAGAGAATGAAAAGAAAGAGAGGTATCGAGACCTTATATGGGAGTTGCAACGATTGTACCCGGGATATTCTGTTAAACTGATCGTCCTTATCATCGGCGCTCTTGGAGGTGCCAAGCTTTCACTTGCTAATAGCCTAAAAAGCATCCCTGCATGTCAAAAATATGCTAGAACACTTGCGGGAAAAATGCAGAAGGCGGTTGTCCTTGGGTCGCTCCGTGTTCTTAGGGTCCACGAGGCTTTTGCTTGATCGTCGTATTGATTCCTTTACAGACTGTAACCACCTATCTCACGGTTGTGAGACGTGGTTATGGCTGAAATTTTTACCGCGATTTCGCTGGAAGCGGGTGCAATTTTTCAGATTAGCACCCGCTCCCGGCGAAATCCTGCGGTTGTCCTTATGACAAATTTTTAATTATATATAATACATTTATAAAAAAATGAAGAATCTGTCACTCAGGAACTATAAAAGATCACTTTGTAACCAAATTCCGAAGAATTAAATTTACATTTCAAAAAATTATAATTAAGCAAAGAACGAGTTTTCAACAAAATATTCTAACCATGAAGATACATTTTCTACCAAAAAATACTGATTTTAACAAAATACATGAATGTAAATATTTCTATTTTCATATATTCCATAAAATTTTGATATGTTTCTATTTCATGTTATCTTCTTCCTTATTTTATTCTCAAAAATGGTAAAGTTATTGTAAAATTTGGTATGAAAGTCGCACGTTATTCGTCACTTCTGGTTTCGGTTTAATCGTAGCCAATCAAAACAGTAGGAACTTGTGATAAAACTGTAATTATATGACCTCCACCGTTGTTCAAGAAGCTGACGAATATTTTACATTATAAATCATTGTGATCTTGTAAATAGATTTCAACACGAGTGATCATTTTCACATAATTATTTTTATTTGCGACACTCAGATCACACGCGTGTGTCATCTGGTCTCTAAAAATGAATTGGAAAGAAGAGGACTATTAAAAGAAGAAAGTCCAAAAATCATGTTTGAACATTTTTCAAAGAGAATCTTCTTAAATATTTTTAAAATCCTTAAGGGAATGAAAATCTTATCCAATTCCTACCTTACCGACATTTATTTTACAACGCCAATTCCATACGCGATGGGATATCAACCTGAAAGTTTGGGAAAATAAAAAAAAGTTACTAAGGCACGTTCCTGTACTACTGCATTTTTCCGAGCACAGACAATTTTTTAGAAGACTTTGTTTGCCGCAGCAATTTATTCCAACGAAAACGTACGAGATAAAAATTGATAAATAGGAAAATTCCTTATCTTAAAAAGATCTACTAATTTTCTTGAAAACATTTCTTAATTAACCCCTAGTATTTGTTTGTATCGTGAAAAAATTTATAAAGCGTAGATAATTCTATGCAAGACGCAAGAAAATCTTAAATTATGGAATTGTGTATCCTTAAACAACGACCAATTTGGTAAAATTATCATTTGATAAAATGTTTTTGCTTCATTTCTGAAAAACGACATTAAATGTAAGAAATTGAAACATTTGGAAAAACAATACACGATATAATAAAATTGTTAGCCCTAAATAGTTTTAAAAATGACCATTAGAACATTATATCAGCAGACACGTAATTTTTATTTTGATTGTGAAAAATCACAACAAAAGTAACAAGTGACAAATTTTAATGTATGGAAATCAGATTTGCAACAAATCTGAAGGTGCCCCTAAACAATACTTTTTGTGGAATAATATGCACAGGCTTCCTTACAAAATATAAACAGAGTATTTGTTTCCACGAATCAATTAACAATATTGATACTTTTTTTTAATGATCTCATTGCATTTTTAACGACGATCCCATGAATTTTGAGGTTATATGTATGTTAGTTTTAAAGAATATTTGCTGGTTTAAAAAATAAATATGTATTGTTTTTTGGAGCCCAGTATTTGAAATTAAAATTAACTCGAAACTATTTTAGATCATTTTTATATTAAAAATACTTTCTTTAATCATTTAAAATCATTCGTCAAATTTCTATTGAATTACTCACTGGCACCAGTGGCACCAGTATGGTAGTCCAGCTCTAGTTGGTGAGCTCCATCTGCTGGTTGGTGAACTTTCCAATTTCATTTAGAAAATCGAAGCAACCAAAAGTCTCAAATGCCCGCTTATTTACACGTATTTCTAGAATGTTTCGTAAAGATGCGGTAAGATACAGCAACATGGATTATTAAAAGCATTTTTTGTTAAAAGTTTCACATATGACTTAGGAAAGATTAGTTCCTTGAAACATTTGAAATTGGCCTAGTTTTGTAGAAATTTTCCGACGGTTTCATTATTAATCTTTATTTCAAATAGAAATTGAAAAAATTGTAATTATTAATTTTTTTTTAGAAGTAATTCTGAAACTTTTGATATGACAATATTGAATAACGAAAATCGTTGATTACAAAGCATTTAACATATTTTGAATGTTTGAAAAGAAAAAATATGTTGAATGTTTTGAAATCAACGATTTTCTTCATTCAATATTGTAATATCAAAAGTTTCAGAATTACTTTTAAAAAAATTGGATGAAATCCGTGAATGTCAAATTTGAGATAAGACCAATAGTTGTTCATTGAGATGAGAATGTAAACATGCATAAAATACTTTCTGAAAGATTATTCCCCATAAATATTAAAAGTATGGTCATACCGAGGGGCTATTTACTCTCGAATCTTTCGTTTTTAGCAATGGAAAACGGGACAAATAACACGGAATAAAGGAGCTTAACAAAAGACGCTACGTTTGCAGTTAAGTCGTAATCTACATTAGCATCACATTACAAAGAACAAGACAATCTATCGATGAACCCATAAAATTGTCACGAGAAAACATGATTTTAATTATTTAAAAGGTGAATGCGAGTGAAGCTTCATAGAACAAACCAGTTTAACACAAATTAAGTATTGGTAAGGTACGAAAGTGCGGGCAAGGAGGAACGAGCGATATCATCCCTGCCCCGCTGACGCATGCATACAGAACAAAAACCTGGAACTCGATCTGGGTAAAAAAAAGTCAATCGTAAGAAATATTAAGAAGCATTATGGCAATTCAAAGGCATTCAAGGTAAAAGTAAATTTCGAAACAACGATGACCGCAATCAACCGATTTGAAGGAAAAACGTCACTTCGGAAGACTTTCTAATAAATTCAAACTTAGAATAACGTCTCACCGGAATCACGAGTGAATAGCACCTCGGAATATACAAAGAATCTCATCAAAATCTATATCACAAAGAATCATATAAAAATCTCTTAGTGCAAAACATCACATGAAAATCTCTCAGTGCAAAGAATTACGCATAGAAAAAGCAATAATATTGAATCAATGGAATACGTTACGAATACGGCCGATACAATATTTTCTTAATTAAGAAAATATATATTTTCTGAAAAAACAGATCTTTGTAATATATATACATGTGAAATATTAAATACTTTCTCAAACTTTACTGCGCATACATATTAAGAGAATCACCTAAAAGTATCTCGGTATAAAAAATCACGGTCAGAAAAAGAAATAATATTGAATCTAGAAAATATCCTTTCTAATACGAAGGACACCATATTTTTTTGATCTTGTCTAAAAAAAATGTACTGAATTGAAGAAACTTGATTTTCTTCATCAAAGTACATTTCGCTCAGATAATACGAATTTTCATAGATTATTAAAATTTTCTTGATTTAATATTATTTTATTACCAAATATTTTTGAGATGTATTAAATACAAAAAGAAATAATATTGAATTCAGAAAATAAGCTTTCCAATAGAAAACAAAGCAATATGAATTTGATCTCGTGTGAAAAAATGTACTAGATTGAACAAACATAATTCTCATCATCCAAGTACATTTTCTTCAGATAATGAGAATTTTCATATTTCATTAGAACATTGTATGTACCTTATTCGCATAGATATTTTCTTGATTTAATATTTTATTTTAAATATTTTTTATCAGGCCACATTTGGAAATTGAGTAATCTAGAGTAATTTATAATAGAGTGAATACGCGGATAAGCCTGATACGAAATTCTAAGTCATATCCGATTAAGAATATACATGCAGAAAAAGAACCTTATATTTGACTAAAAACCAAGTTTAATTTACTGACATTCCAAGTACGTATATGGACAACACAACAGTTCAGTAAATGTTACAATTATAGGCAACTAAATAGGACTATCATTGATGGTTACCAGTATCGATTCTCAAATGGTGCTGACCTGTGGATCAGTAGATTTTGCCAATCTAGACGCAATTCTGCACAGTGCCTCGATGCTACAATTACGAATAATCATTTCACTTTGACGAATAATATAAAGAGATCTAATTTATGTTAACGGTATAGATTATAGTTTAGACATCAATATAAATTGTAAGAAAGTATTGCTGAAAAATAATTAATAAATAAGTTCACAATTCCTATATATATTTTCGGATATAATTATAATTAATAGCTATTTGTAAGTTACAAGGCTTTAGCTTTTTCGAAATGCATTTGTAACTAAGAGGTGGCGACCGCGGAATTCTCGCCAATTCGGAATTCACGCCAATGCCATCGCGGCACACAACAAAAGCTCTTCGATTTGCCTTATATTTTATTATTTTTAAAACCCATTTCTTGCTAAGTGGGAATATGGTATCATGTGACGACTGTCTCAGAAATGTCAAAAAGGTATGTTTTTTACGTGATGCAATCCGTCCGTTGCCTATTGTACCGTGAATTCACCCGGTAGTCCGCGCGGATAGGTTGCGTTCTTATGACTTTAGGGGCGAGCTAAGTAAACCAATTAGATATCGGTAGCATGTACCGAACCTTCGGTAATGTCCACTGCACCGCTATATTAAAATCAGTTCAGTGGATTTTATATTTGTTACAGTATATAATACGAGGGAATAGATATTTATTTTACTAAATGATAACCGTTAAATTGATCTTAATTTCATTGTGACATTTACGTAATGCTAAGTGATTTTGATATTTTCACACAAAGTCTTAACATTTTTTGTGATCGGAAAAATATAGTAGTACAGAAACGTGCCTCAGTAAATTTTCTTCATTTTCTTAAACTTTCAGGTTGATATCCCATCGCGTATGGAATTGTTGCTGTATAATAAATTTTGGTAAGGTAGGAATTGGACAAGTTTAAAATTCCCTTAAGGATAATAAAAATATTAAAGAAGATTCTCGTTACAAAATTTCCAAAATTATGACACGCGTGTAATCTGTGTGTCGCAAGTGTTTTTACGACTTTAAGTTTTCTATATGCATTTCATTTTCAAATTACCTGATTAAAGAAAGTAGTAACTAATGACCTCCACCTATTTTATACAAATATATAGAGCTGTAATCCTAATGTTCTAACAAAGAAAGTAGATAACTTACACTTACCTGTACTGATATTAATAATCAAAATTTATTAGGTAAAATTATTAGGTAATTATTAGAAATATATTACGTATAGGGATATATAGATTATACATTTATTATTTATTTATGTCGCAAATAAAAACAATGATGTGAAAATGATCACGCGCATTGAAATGTGTTTACAATATCACAGTGATTTGAAATTTATAATATTTTTAAGCGACGGTAGAGATCCTCTACGTAGAGTTGTTTTTAAAGTTCCCACTGTTTCGATTGGCTACAATTAAACCGGAACCAGAAGTTACGAAAACCGCGCTACTTTCAAATCAAATTTTACAATACATTTCAAATTTTTGAGAATAAAATAAAGAAGAAGATAACATGAAATAGAAACATATAAAACTGTATGAAATATATAAAAATAAAATTATTTACATTCCTGTATTTTATTAAAATTAATGCTTTTTGGTAGAAAATGTATCTTAATGGTTATAATATTTTTTTTAAAACTCGTTCTTTGTTTGATTAAAGTTTTTTAAAATGTAAATTTAATTATTCGTAATTTGAATAAAAAGTGATATCTTATAGTGAAAAATTGAACTACAGTGAAACTCTTCTATAGCGCCAATTTTGGGGCTGACGATGGCTGGGAACTAACTCATTAGAGCCCGCTTTGCTTTTGTTTTTTCACACCTGAGTGCTTGCTTGAGTATCAACCACAGACCCCGCGCACCCGCGCAGCTTCTGTTACACCTGCCTGCGACGCGGCTTTAATTCTCGGAAGAGCTATGGAAGGGAACAAGCCGGCAACAAGAGAAAGAGAGGCGACACTAAGACCAACCGCGGGCAGGCATCCAATAGATGAAGAGCGATGCTTTACGACCCGGAGAAACATCAACACCGAGGTTTCTCTCAAGCCTAATGATCTGGCTGAAATGGATGACGAGCTTCGTGGACATTTTTCCGGTGAATCCGACCTCTGGGCTATCAATTATTGTGTGTATAATGCAGCTAGAGACCCTACAGTTACTGTCGACCATCCGCCCAAACCAGAGGAGGTCGAATTATTTTGGCGAGAAGTCTACGAAGTAAGCATAGACTGGACGAAGACTCAAAAAATATAAATAGCTTTAAGGAGTTATGTGTTTCCCTCATAACACCTGATAAAGAATGCCCACCCATCACTACCGAGGAAGTGAAAAAAGTATTAAGAGGGATGAAGAACTATTCCGCACCGGGACTAGATTGTATCAAAACCTTCTGGTGGAAGAAGTTTTCTTCAACCCATCAGCATTTGGCCCGTATTTTCACCTCATATTTCAAGTCGGAAGAGCCGATTCCATAGTGGTTGGTGGAAGGGCGCACAATATTCCTGCCGAAAATAGGCAACTTAGCTGACCCGAAGAACTACAGGCCAATAACTTGTCTGAACACGCTTTATAAGA
>NC_046666.1:114394250-114396187 GCF_010883055.1 Belonocnema kinseyi | reverse complement strand
CCCCCCCCCCCATTCGCTCTTCCCTTCCTACACTTCTCATTTCCTATATCTCTACCTTCGCATCAATCTTTTTTACTACTTGTTTCACTCCTTCCTTCAGCTCCTTCCCCTCTAATCTTATACTCTTTATCACTATGGTAAAAAACTAATGCGGCTTAGCGGTCAGAAATATAATTTATTCGAAGTCTAGCTCATTTGTCAACGTTTAGGACTGGTACCAGTCCCTCTTGAAGACTATACAAGGAGCGATACAGAGGTTAGATCGTGAATAGTTGTTTAAAAGAGAAGTGACAAATAACATACTCTGTTTGAACCGAAGTCAAAAGATGCCAAATAAATTAAAAAATGTGAGATAAGGTTCGAACATTGAAGTGTTTACATCTATGCCTAGAATGGATAATGGAAACTTGTCTTACATTTTTAATTTATTTGGAATCTTTTGACTTCGGTCCAAACAGTGTATGTTATTTGTCATTTCGCTTTTAAACAACTATTCACGATTTAACTCTTGCCCCCACCAAAATCCCGTTTCGAGATTTCTAGGTTATTTATCTTACCTTGAATCTCCTCTACCTTTTAATTATTATCTTCCTGCTTCTCTAGTTTTTGTTCTAATGACTGCATTCTCTTTTCTAACTGTTCCCTGACTTCTTCTCATTTCTTTGTATCTTTCCTAAGTTCAGCCATTTCCCGCCTAAATTCCTTTTTTAATTTCTCTCCCCTTTTCTCCTGCTTTTCTTTATAAATCCCCATTACGTCTATCATCACTTGGTACATTTCTTTCAGTCTTTCCTCTTGCAACGTAACTTCACTTTCATCTCCGCTTCCTTCAGCCCCCTTACTATTATCATCCTTCTCTACCAAATTCTACTTTTCCGGCGGCGGTCTAAACATTTTTGGATATTTCAAGCTTGAACCAATATCTTTCTTCTCTTCACTGCTTCCCCTCTCCCCTGTCTTCCTTTTGATAAAAGCCTCAATCGATCCCACGCTTTTTGCTCTTAATCTCTACTTTTCTACAGTTTTCTTGTACTTCCCCCTTGCCTTGCTATCTTTGATCTCCTTTTTTCGGCGTAATAAACACTTCCTGCTCTAAATCTGTTTTTTCCCGCGATGATACTCGCTCCGTTAGCCATGAATCCAATTCAAACTTTCCCGCCTTCTATCCTTCCCTGCCTCTATCTATCGTCGCGGTGTGGTACCTCTCTCGCCTTTCTCAGTCGCTACCCATCCTGTCACAAATCTCCAACCAACCTAACATCAACTTCCACACAAAGCTGTCTCAGTCCTCAAAAATATCTACCTTTCCTTTTCAATCTCACAATCCTGTCATTAATCTCTCACATCCACACCCTTCTACACACTTAAACAAACCACTCACCTCAAATTTCACCACAAATATCAGAAAAACTCAGCATCAACTATTCCCACTACCTTACACTTTCATGCCGGAAACGGAAGTCCTATCTTCATTTTTGTTCCAAAGTTGTTGCAAATGGATTTATTTTGTTAAAAATTCGTCTGGTTTGTTTGAAAACATTTTTGAAGTTGAAGTTTGGATCATTTTCAACAAATTTTCCCAAGAAACCAGACCTTTAAAATTAATTTCGAACCTCCGAATCCTTCAAGGTAGGTTTTTGTCCAAAAAAAAGACTCAGGTGTTGTATGGAAAAGACGAAAACACATTTTTCTTCTCTAGCCAAATGTGTATCCGGGTGTTTTCGGAGTCGAGGAATCCATTTTTGGCATTTATTTTTTTTTATTTTAATTTAAAATGTTTTTATCTCTTAAGTTGTCACTTAAGAGCGGCAGTCACAAATAAAAAAAATGCCAAAAATGACTTCCTCGACCCCGCAAACCGTCAAACACACATTTTGCTAGTGGAAAAAAAGTGTATTTTGTCTTTTTCATATAACATCTGAGTATCTTATGGAAAA
>NC_046666.1:114373925-114394150 GCF_010883055.1 Belonocnema kinseyi | reverse complement strand
TATTTTATGGCAAAGAATAAACTAAATGCTTATTTTGTCTATGTCATTTATACTTAATGAATGTTACAAAATATTAGTATGAAATAATTGAAAGACACCACAGGATGAGTTCCGTACCTTTAACTGTAATTAATCTTTTATGATAGGCTGATTTAAACAAATTTCGTCTTTTTTGGAAAAAAATAAAATTGAACTATTTTATACCAAATTCGTTTTATTTTCTTAAAAAATGATTTTAAACCTGATATTGTTGAAACACATTTATTTGAATTTTGTAACTCACGCTAATCTTAATCATATTATTTACATAAGGCACATTGCATTTGTAAACCACAATTTTTTATTTATCAGTTTAGAAAATTTTTTAATTTGCGTATCAAGTATTTTACCACCTTCTCCCTCAGTAATTAATGTGTTCCTTTCTTTTGTGTTCAAAATCATTTTTATTTGTTATTTTAGCAACTATTCAAAAAATATTTAACAAAATTTCAAAGTAAAGTGTACACTATTTATTGATAATTTACAATTATTCTCACATCTATAATTTCCTCAACAAATTTTTGCATTACCTTTTGAAAATTTATATTTATCTCAAAATATTTTTAATACGCCAATAAGAAATAAGACATATTTTAAAAGAGTACCATACTTACTATTATTATTACTACTATTTCTATTGCTATTGTATTTAGAAATGATATCACTTCCAGTATTATTGCATATTCACACTAATTACTTAAAGGCTTATCAGTTCAGCATAGACGCGCATTATAATTAATTACCTTATAGGTAGAAAAACGCATTAAATGAGATTGTTGCCACTTAGTCAACTCTCCTCTGAAAAATCTTGTATTGGGCAAGTCTGTCTAACATTATTTCTTGCATTCAATGTCATACAAATTTGAGTAATAACTGTTTCATTATTCCGATTTGTACAAAATCATTACACTACTTTGTAAGGAATAACACAATATATGAGTATTATAGAAATTTTTATTACAAGAGTAGATAAATACTTAAAAAGTTGGATAAAAATTACATTATTGTACACAAATTTATCAATTAAAGGATATCTTCTACAATGTGATTAGGATTATTCATTAAAACCTTTAATAAAATTACATAAAAAAATAACGCACGTATGAAAATATTTTATCATAATGTTTAAAGACCAATCAAATACACTTTTCTTCTCCCCTAGACTCTTCACATTAAAATTTTTCACATTTAATTAATGGAAATATTACTTTTTCTTTATAAATATTAAAACATCAATTTTATGTATGTGCACTAGTCGTCCAACAAGACGACCTCCGGCAAGACGACCCGCCCAACAAAACGAGGGGTGAACGCTCAACGAAACGACGGCGGAGGCCGTACCTCTATCCCCTCCACTTTCTTCTCTGCAATGCACACGATCTAATGTTTCACTTAACACATAAGTTCGCTCTACACCGCACACGCTCTCAGTGTAGAATTGTGGGAACTCCTCACGCCGGCGTCTTGCCGGACGGTGAAAGTTCTGCGTTCGTCGTCTTATTGGATGGCTAGTGTATGTATATGTAATCTCTCCCTTTTATGGGTTTGAGGGCCTCCGCTCCCTGTACATAAAATTTACATTCCATCCTTAATCTACGTTATCCGCTGTTTATCTTCTAATGTTTCGCCTTATTTAAAAATAAAATTATATAATAATAACAAAAAATAATACTAATAATTCTAGTAACGAGCGATCTTCCAGGGCTTCCGTTTCCTCTTACCATAAAAAACAAACATTTTCCACGATTTTGAACTTAATTTTTACTTTTTAATTTCCTTTTTCAGGATCAAGCGATTGGGTCTACCCTATTTCCTTGCTTTCCCTTACTTCTTCCAATTTTTTTATACACACTACTCCCTGTCCATTCCCATCCAAAATCCATCTTAAACACTCATCCACACTCAACTGCCCCTCTTCCTCTCCTGTGCATCTCTCTAAGACATGTGCCCATGACTCCAATTCGTATCCACATACTCTACATAGATTCTCCTCTTCATCCATCCAATATCTACAAGCTCTCACTCCTTCAACCCATTCTAAACCGTATGACCCTACTCCATTTGTCTTCCTCTTTTTATTTTTAGCAGATATTCTGGTTCCTCCAATCCGTTGGACGTCATATACCATCTATTGTACCTCGAATCTATAATCTTTGTCCATCTCTCTTCTTCTTACTTAATCAATAGGTCTAACTCTATGTCCTGCCATTCCATAACCCCTTCTCGTATCTTATAAACTCATCTCATTTTTCTCCTTTCTTCCTCCCATTTTGAATTTCCCAAATTTCCTCTCGCCTCATTATTCCGAATTTCATCCAAACATGCTTGAGTTATTCTGCTTCCCTCACCCTATTTGCCCTCTGCTCTAATTTGCCATCTCCTTTTCCTCTCCCTCCATGTTAGACCTTCTTCAATTCTTTCCCTTCTTCCTCTTCATATTTTTTTTGCCTCCATAATTTTCTGTTTCTCCTCCTCACTTCCCACTTTTACTAGAAACATTCCTTCTTTTCCTTCCTTCATCCCTTCTATTCGCTTGACTCCTTCTACCATTACCTGAACTCTAATGTCTCTGAAAAGATGTTTTATTTCCACTTCTCTTGTTTCACGTTCCACTTTTAATCCCTTCACTACCAAGTTATTTTTCATCTTTGCCCTTTCTTCTGCTTCTAATCTTCTTTTAATCTCACTCAATCTTTTTTTTAATCTTTCATTTTCACTTTGCACGTTCTTTTCACTCCCTTTCACTATTTCCTCATTTTCTTGGTTTTCCCCATATGCTCATTCCTAATTTCTAGATTGTTTACCCGTTCTTCCATCTGTTTTATCTCTCTAGATCTCTGTTCGTCAACCTCTCTCTGTCTATCCTCAATGCTCTCTAGCTTACCCCAAACCTTGTCTTCCTCCTCCTTCGAGCGTTTATCCCATTCTTCTCATTTTTCTCTTACCTTTTTCACTTCCCCCCTTGCATTGTTTCCCTGCCTATTCATATCCCTATTCATGTCATCCCCCTGTCTCTTTCTGGTGTTTTCCGTTTAATTCTAACTTTCTTGTTATCCTCATCCCTTCCTACTTCATCGCCCCCTGCCTCTCTTTTCCTTTTTTCCTCCCCTTCACTGCTAGTCGCGCTTGCCTTTTTTGCCGTTCGTCTAGACTTCTGTTCGAACCCGTGTTGCCTAGCTTGTTAAGGCGCTGTAAATTTGAGGGCCTTTCGCGTTGCTTACCAGTACCTGAGTCCGCTACCATCCCCTCCCTGGCCGACTTCTCGAATCTTTCCTCACCACTGCTGTCACTGCGATCAATGTCACCCTTCCCCCACTGCGCATGCTTTCAACAATGTCAGCTGTTGCTGTCACTACGGTTTCCTGCTCTGTGCGATTATCCAGTAACTGTTGCCCTCTGGCGCCAGTTTGTGGACTTTGCGTCGTCAGTATCCTACCTTACCCAAAGTTCCGTGACGTTTCCCGCCTTTATCGCCTACATCTTGCCCCCCTTACCGAGCAACTAATTTCCTACTCCTAACCTCAAAAACTTCACCCGCTCCAGATTTTCACTTCAAATCACTCACTTTCACCCTTCACACCTTTGCCTCCACTCACCCTTCTTCCTTTACACTCGATCTCCGCACTCTCTGACTTTTCTACACCCTCTCATCCTTATTCCCTTCACCAAAGCCGAAAATGCACCACTTGACACAAAAGATTTCTTTCGCGATCGGTACCGGAAACGGAAGCCATTAGAACATTAATTAAATTTACTTTAATAACACATTAAAACAAGAAATACTTAAGAAGTTCTCATGTTGGGCGAAGGTTTTAGGAAGCATTTGGTCATTTGTTGAAAATTCTTTCTAGTTGAAAAATTCATAATTTTATTCAAAAAATTGATATCCTTGTTTCAAAATTGGACTATTTTGTTGAAAATTGTTTGTCTTTCGGAAGTTCACAGATGAAGGTTAAAAATTCAACTAATTTGTTTAAAATTTATATATTTGTTTGAAAATTCAATTCTGCTTGAAAACTGAAATATTTTGTTGAAAATTCTTTTCTTTTTGTTTTAAGATGTCCACTACTACATTTCCATTGAGAATTTGACCATTAGGTTTAAAATTCATATGTGACATTTCGATAGTTTTTGAGCTGCTCTTTTTAATGAAACTATAGGACAAAAAATCCGAGGGTTATTATTGCTAATAATTGAGTTGTTAGGTACCCGAGAAATCGGGATATGACTCGAGAGCTCGAGATTCCGTGAAACACCTCGCACCACTCACCACCCCATCTATGCGTTTCATCTGTACCGCGTCCGTCTCTCCTAAACACTGTCTCCAGAACGTGGTTAACCAGCAAAATTAAGAAACAATTCTTATCAAGCCTTCTTGTGAAATTTGGTCACACCATTTTTTAAAGTATATGTTGGTTTAAAAAATGTACTTTCAAATTTGAGTAAGTTAAAGACCTATTTAAAAATTTCAAAACGATTCAAAAATAATTAAAACTTGTAAAGATTTTCCAAGAAATTTGTAAGGTTTTACGAAAATGAAAGAAATTCTTTTAGGTTCCTAGGAATAATTAAAATAAGTTTTTATTTTGAAAAATCATTTTGAAGGGATTATTTAAAAAGATGTCAATACATTTCAAACGATTTCAAAAATTGTCAAGAAAGAATTTGGAAGAGTTCAAGGCAATATTTTTCTGAATTTAAAAGAAAATCAGGAAAATTGAGAAAAATTGTCATGACTGGAAGACTTAGCAGGTCTGACAAGATTGAAAACAGAACTTTCGAAGATTCTTGTGAAAATTTTTTATTTTTTAAAATAGTACTTTGAGGAAAAATTGAGAAATGTCTTTTAACATATTAAAGGATTTCCTAAAATTGAAAAGAAGAATGTAGAAGATTTTAAACCAAAATCTTTCAATTTGATAAGATTAATAAATAACAAAATATGCCCGCTGCTCGGGTACATTCTCCTTGGACGCTACGCGCGCGTCGCGCTCGTTTTCGTACGTTTAATGCATACGCTTTAACTAATTTCTTTCGAATATTTCGAAAAATTAATTTTAAGAGATTAATTTTAAACATTTCAAAACATTGCAAAAGATTTAAAAAATTGTCAATTTGAATACTTTTTAAAGATTAGAAGGTCTGACCACATTAAAAAAATAATTATTTTCCAAATATTTGTGTGAAAATGTTTAGTGATATTTTATTTTGAAAAATATACTTCAAGAGAAAATTAAAAACGCTTTTTAAAAATATTAAAGAATTTCCTAAAATTTAAAAAAGGATGTAGAAGATTTTAAAGCATAATGTTTTAATATGGTAAAATTAGAAGTTTAAAGAAATGTAAGTAATCAAGTAAATTCAAGAAATATTTGGTAGAATTGATAAGATTCAAATAGAATTTAAACTTTAGAAGAGTTTTAGAAACGTAGTATAAACTTCAGGAGCTTTAAAAAAACCTTGAAAGGTTTTAAAATAAAAAAAATGTTTTTCTAAAATGTTTGGAAATTTGTAGAAGATTATAGGCAATTTTTTTACATTTTAAATGATTTTCCAAAATAATTATATTCATATAAATTAGAAAACAAACTGATAATACTTATTTTCTTGTGTATGCAATTTTTGCATAAATCATTAAGGGCTTAAAATACTTATCTCAACATTTAAAAATTTAGCTTTTACAATTGTATTTTAATTGTAAAAAAATTGTAATTGTAAATTAAGTGTAAATAATTGTAAAATAAATTAAACAAAATTTATTTTAAGAAAAAATATCTCGTGATTTTAAAAGATCAAAACAATTCTAAAGGTAAGTCTTTGTAGCATCGTCCTAATTAATGTACATATTTTCAGAATATTTTTCCTTGATTCTTGGCTATAGGGTCAAACATATTACAAAAAACCATCGTGAAATTTCAAATCAAAACTGTAATCTGTATAGAATAGTTAAAATGAAACATAGTAATACTTCTATAAATATTCCTTAAATTTATTTGAGTATGATACACATTGCGTTTGAAGGTTGAACTCCATGATTTTTGCATTGTCTCAAAAAAGAATTAACAACTTCTATGTTCATTAAAGTATTTAAGTTTTTCTTCTATAAATAGTTTTAGAAAATGTAGTCACTTCAATTAGTCTTAACAGAATCTAAAAGTTGTGAAAATGAGCTAAGTTGGCACCAGCTGAAGTGACCAAAACTTGAAAATTTTGGTTTTGGAAAAATGTACATTATTCTGATTATTTAAAAAACTGTAGAACCAACAAATTCTTGCAGAAGAAAGAAAGATGCGCCTGGAGATTATGTACAAGTATCAGCTCTTAAAATTAAAATTCGAACGATTTTTTTAAATTTACAGTCAGCACATATTTTCTCAGGCGGAATCCCCGTTTTTAATCGCAAGAGGTTCAATTACACTAAACAGTTTCATGGAATTTTATCACAAAGATCATAGGACATAAAAATACCAGTGATTACTGTGAGAAATGTATCATAATTAGGTAGAAATAATATGACAGTGTAAAATCGCACACAGGCGGTAAAAAGCTATTTTTGAAGAACGGAATTTTATATTCGTCTTGTGAAATTCCAGTGACGTTGCAAAACGGCGCATGTAAAAGGTTGCGCATGCAAACTAAATACCCATAACCTTCCAAATTTTTGTTTTTCGTAAGCATACTAAACATGCCAACAAGTTTATTCAAATAAAATACATTGCACTTTGCCTTTCTGATGCAGTCGTCCGGTGAGGCAGAGTCGACCTTTCTACTGTGAAGTCCCGACTGGAAAGAATCAGGGGACTGATTCTGAGAGGTATCACTGGTGCCTCGAAGTCATCACCCACGATGGCCCTGGGGGCACTAATAGGTTTTGAGTCCCTTCATCTCACCATAAAGGCCGTGGGTGCGATGGCGGGCTGGAGATTAAATATTGTGAACGGTAGCAGTATCTCGATAGTTATGCGGATACCAATCGACATCGCGAGGAGGCCGACACTGTGTATGCTCAGGGACAAAATGTCCACATGTCGCTACCTCTTCGACAAGAAGTACCGAGTTAGCCTATCCACGAAAGAGGAATGAGCTAACGGCGAGGCACAGCTGCCCAGTGATGCAGACAACTGGTTTACAGATGGCTCCAAGAACAAGGAGAACGCTGGAGCAGGTGAATATCGTAGAATGAACGGAATGGGCTTCACAATTGCGATGGGGTCCTACGCAACAGTTCTACAATCTGAGATTATGGCCTTGCTTCAGTGCGCCCATAAAGCAATGGAATATGGCGAGAAAAGAAACATTCGCATCTGCTCAGATATTAGGGCTGCTATCATGGCTCTGAATGGAACAGCGACCACGTCGCTGCTAGTATGGGAGTGCTTTGAGGCACTGAATAAGCAGGCGACAGAAAACAGAGTCACTCTGCTCTGGATCCCTGGACACAGTGGCATCAGGGGCAATGAGATATCGGACAGGCAGGTAGGTAGGTAGGTTGGTCACTGCAGATTTTAACACTTGGCTGACCGAGAAACATCAGAATGAGTGGGATTCGGTCTCTCGCTGCAGACAGGCTAAAACACTGTTGGGCTCAAAGTTAAAGTCTCACCGAGCAAAAGAAATACTTATCCTCGGGAGGAATGCAGTCAAAGTCCTAACTGAAATCTTTATAGGATATAGAAACCTCCGGCATCACAGACATAAGATAGGGCTTGAAGAAAGTCCCGTCTGTCGTCTGTGCAGAAAGCATGATGAGACTTCCACTCATATTCTCTGTCACTGCCCTGCGATTGCGGGGAAACGTGTAAGACTCACAGGCAGTTGCTGCATCAGTGAGTCTGAAATATCAGCCAACAGCGTGGCTGCGGTCCTCTCCTTATGGAGAGGGCTTTGGGGCTGTGCTTAATGCTTATAAGGGGACGCAACGGGATCACCCAAGCGTCATGGGCTATGACGGTTTCATCCCAGAATATTAATAGTAATAATAAAAATATTAATAATAAAATAATGATAATAAGAATCGGCGGCTCAGTTGGTTAGACACTCGGACTTCACCTCAGAGGTCCGGGGTTCGATCCCTGAGCCGGTACCTCTGGAAATTTTTCAATGTACCTTTACCGAGGTTCTGGTGGTTCGGAACCCACATTAACCTGTAGGTCCTCCCATCGTGTGGGCTGCACCCCAGTCCGTCAATGATGGGGTAAAAACCAGGCTATGTCCAATATGTCTGGGCAGACTGCTCTCATCAGATCACTTGATTGCATTATAAAAATGCGTCCGTGACTGATGATATATACCGGGACAGCCCCGTGCAAAATGATCAAATAAAAGAAATCCAACTCTAACCAAAAAATGCCTTCGAAATGTTGGGCAGTATAAAAATGTGACAACAATTCAAAATTTTTTTTATAATAATAATAATTGCCTTTTTGATGCGCTCAACACTCCACAATTCACGATTTCAATTCCCAAATTTTTCACAATCTTGCACTGAATTTACTCGCAGGTTATTGATTATAATTGAAGATCTAAACATGGACGCGCAACGCCATCAAGCCTTCAACAGAGGAATTACAAGGATTATGGAATTTTACATCGCTGCTGCAAAACATATTACACTCCGCGTGTGAAATTACATTTTTTTCAATTACACTTTAGTGTAAAATTCCCACAACAATCACCGGTATTTTTATGTCCTAAGATTGTTGTTAGAAAATTACACGTTCATTGTAAATTTCATTCCTTTATGGTAAAATTCATTTAATAATCACTGTCAATTTACAAGAAACATGCAATTTTCCCACAACAATCATAGAGTTTACAACAATAAAAGTTTGTCATAAGAATAATCGCAGGATTTCGCCGGGAGCATGTGCTAATCTGAAAAATGGCACGCGATCCCAGGGAAATCGCGGTAAAATTTGAAACACAACCACGTCTCACGACCTTGAGATAGGTGTTCACAGTCTGTAACGGAAGCAATTCGACGATCCAGCAAAGGCTCGTGCATCTTGAGGACATGGAGCGACCCAAGGACGACCGCCTTCTGCATTTTTCCCGCAAGTGTTTTAGTATATTGTTAACACCTAGGGATGCTTTTCAGGCTACTAACCAGTGAAAGCTTGGCACCTCCAATAGCGCCGATGATAAGGACGGTTAGTTTAACAGAATATTCCGGGTACAATCGTCTTAACTCCCTTATAAGGTCTCTATACCTTTCTTTATTTTCATTCTGCTTGGCTATGAGCTTTTTGTCAGCTGGTGCCGAAAATTCGATAACGAACATGGTTCGCTTCTAGAAGTCAAGAAGAACAAAGTCAGACCTCGAGTGTGCAACAGAAACAATTGTCGAGAATATAAACTCCCAGTATATGCGGCACTTCTCATTATCGACATTTGACTCGATTTCCCTATGAGCGTTTAACGGAGCGATATTAAGGTTAATGCCGTAAGAGTGATAGAGATGGTAACAAAGTACTTTTAGTGCCGCATTGTGCCTTTAGATGCAGGTCGTTCCCGCATGAGTTGGACAACTAGATAGTATGTGAGCTAAATGCGCGGGGTGTGCATGGCACGCCCTGCAGCTATCATCGGGAATGTCTTGGCTCAAAATGTGGCGACGGTATGTTAAGATGGAAATTACACCGTCTTGGCATGCCAAAATGAAACTCTCCATACCAGACTTCAATCCGGGTGATTTAAGGAAAGTAATCGTTAGCTCACACGACATTGACTGGTCCTCCACATTTCTGTGGATGATACTGCGCATCCTCTTATCGAGGAGCTGTTCACGAAAGTTTTCCTTTTGTGCTATCCTGATCCAGGCTTTCAGGACTGAGTGCTCGAGATAGATTAGATTCGATGCAGTTTGCTCACCCCTAATACTGAAGTCAAGTCCGAGTGTTTCAGCAGCCTCCTACGCTGCTTTGTACAGAAACGCTCCTTTACCCACTTTTTCATGCTTCCTGACTATTTTAAGGAGAGGGACTCTTCCATTTGCAACTCTATGTGCTGTACCCACAATAATCCTTCTGTGAAAACATTCAAGATTCAATATTCCGCGACCACCTTGACGGCGTGAGGTGTAGAGTCGCGGAAAAGAAGACTTAAGATGCATGCTTTTGTCCATGTGCATAACCTTCCATGTCTCGATATCCAGGGATCTGAGCTCGTTCTTCGTCCATGGAACCACTCCAAATGCATTGAGTACTACCGGGATGGCAAGCATGTTCGTTGCAGATAATTTGTTTCTCGCCGACAGTTCGGAAGACCAAATCTTCCGGATGAGGCGTTTGCATCTACTTCGGACAGTGTACTTTATAGATGTCGCATCCTGAATGCGGCTGTGTAGCACGCCCAGGTATGTATAGGTCTCTCCAGCGCAAAGGTGTCGTACAGCGCTTCTATCGACGAGCTCACGGTCTTCAGGGATGCCATTCAGTTTTACTCGCTTCAAATAAACCTTGGCGTATTTGTCTCACCCAAATAACATTCCAATTTCCTTAGTATATCGTTCGACAATCCCTAGAGCTAGATGTAGTTGATCTTTGTTTTCTGCATAGATCTTGAGATCGTCCATGTAAAATACATGAGTGACCTTGTACTTTCGATCTGCAGGTTTGCCGGAAAAGTACCCGTCGGAATGGCGAATTGCTAGAGATAGTGGCAATAATGTGAGGCAAAAGAGGAGTGGGCTCATTGTGTCGCCATGAAAGACACCTCTCTGAAAGGTGACCTTGTTAGTTGTCACACCATTTCTTCCAGATAAGATAGTAAATCTGGGTTTCCAAAGCGGCATCAATCTCTCTATGCACCTCACGATTTGCCTATGAACCAAAAGAGCTTTCCAAAAGACAGATGAAAAGTCTATGGGAGGTCGAATTGAAAGCTTTCCGATAATCAATCCTGGCCATCGATAGTTTACGCTGGTAGAATGCTGCATCTTTGCGGACACATCTATCGATGAGCAATTTCTCCCGACATCCCTCTACGCCTTTCTTTGAGCCTCGTTGTTCATACATTTCTTGCCACGCAGGTTCAATTGCCCGAACAATCCTATCATTTAGGATAGCTGTGAATATCTTATAAAGCTTGTTCAGACAAGTTATTGGCCTGTAGTTCTTCGGGTCAGCTAAGTTGCCTCTTTTCGGCAGGAGTATTGTGCGCCCTTTCACCAACCACTCCAGAATTGGCTATTCCGACTTTAAATATGAGGTGAAAATAATGGCCAAATGCTAATGGGTTGAGGGAAACTTCTTCCACCAGAAGGTCTTGAGACAATCTGGTCCCGGAGCGGAATAGTTCTTCATCCCTCTTAATACTTTTTCCACCTCCTCGGTAGTGATGGGTGGACATTCTTTACCAGGTGTTATGAGGGCATCACACAGCTCCTTAAAGCTATTTATATTTTTTGAGTCTTCGTCCAGTCTATGCTTACTTCGTAGACTTCTCGCCAAAATAATTCGACCTCCTCTGGTTTGGGCGGATGGTCGACAGTAACTGTAGGGTCTTGGAAGAGTCGAGATGGGTCAGAGATAAACTGTTGATTTTCGCCGACCCATCTCTCTCTCCGCTCTAGACTTCTCTTAACGTCAGATTGTATCCGTATTCTCTCAACAATATGTTGCCTGATGGTCAGCAGCTTTGACTTGTTAAGTGTGTGATAACGGGTCAGAAGTTCGCGCGCGAACTTTCGAACCTTGGCGGTAAAATTCCTACCAGATGTGATGTAGTCAATCACACACTGAATGCGGGACGCGTACTGTCTTGCCCAGCCTATGTTTATGGTGAGTTGATGCATTTGTCTTTTGGTCTTATGATCAACCGTTTGTTTTGTTTTACGGTTCGCATTGGCCAAAGCTCTCGCTGCATTATACAACACAACAATTGATAGCCCAGAGGTTGTGTTCTTCGGGAAAATGTCCACGAAGCTCGTCATCCATTTCAGCCAGATCTTTAGGCATGTGTAATTTTTTGGTAGATCTTGCGGTCTTCAATTGTTGAAAAAATATATAATAAACGAGTATGACTGAAAAAATTCGTTTATTCAACCTTCCGATGTTTCGGCATCACTGCGTGCCTTTTTCAAGAAATCTAATTAACTATTATAAAAAGCCGTAACTATTATAAAGTTGTTTTTCTTTTCCAGAAGGATAGAATCTTATGATTAAAAAACCTCTTAAATTTTGGGGTTTTTGTCTTATATATTTTAAAAAACAATATTTTTTCACTTGTTACAAAAATTGGAGTTTTGACTGGTTTTTATTTTCATTTTTAATATTTGACTTGATAACATTGACATGTTTTACTCCAATTTTGAAGTTTTTATCGTTTCTTTCGTTTTCATTTCAAACAAAGTACAGGTGATTTTATCTCTTTTACTTCAAATTGGTTAATTGTAATTTTAAAAAACTGTTGATATTTATATAAATTTATTTTAGATTTCTTGAAAAAAGCACGCTGTGATGCCGAAACGTCGGAAGGTTGAATAAACGAATTTTTTCAGTAATTCTCGTGTATTATATATTTTTTCAAAAATTGAAGACCGTAGGACCTACAAAAAAATTACACATGCATATTTATGTTGACGGTCGAAGAAAGGATTGATTTAATTTTTATCGAATCTGATTAAGAATAAATAAGGTCTTTAGGCTTTAGAGAAACCTGAGTGTTGATGTTTCTCCGGTTCATAAAGCATCGCCCTTCCTGTATCAGATGCCTGTCCGCGGTTGGTCTTAGTGTCGCCTCTCTTTCTCTGTTGCCGGCTTGTTCTAGCTGTGGTAGAGTAGGCGTTCTGCTTACATATCCCCTTTTTTGGAGTAGTTCGGCATGGTTTCGCAAACGCTTATGCGAAAAGTGTGATAGCTCCCGGTGTTTCTCGCACCACAGAGCATACAGAAATGATATGTAACCCCGTTGAGGGGCCAAACTCGCATCGTAGCACTATAGCAAGTCGCGATTCAGTCGTTCCGTTGACCTAAAGGTCCCAAGATTCCGCCGATCCATCCGATTGAATCCATCTTCATTGGCTACCCCAGCTCTAGAGTGGTCGGCATTATTGGTCGACTCATTGTCGGGAGCCATGCGCGTTCTGTTGTTTTGAACCGCACTTACTACAACTATGTTTAGCGTTGTCATTATTGTTCCAACAAGCAGCTAAGATATATACAGTTTGTCCCAAAAGAACTCCGGTTCCCTTTAGGGGGGCGTAGGGGCATAAGAATAAGCAAAAAAGTTCCTCAAAATTGTTTGATCTGGGAAACATTTTTGGGTACAACAAAGTGTACAAATTGTATGTACGTGTGAATATGTGTGCCGTGCGCACATCACGGCGAACATGCAATCCCCTACCGAAGGGCGTGAGGTATTGCGTTAGTACGCCACACATGCTCACACGTACATACAATACCCAGATCCTAATATTTTAGGGGACCTTTCTACTTACATTTACTCCCCCTACGCCCCCTTAAAAGGAACTAGAATTCTCGTCCGACACCTGTACAACTTCGGTATAACTGTATATATGCATAGCTTGTATTTACAAAAATAATTTTGTTTCTGTTTGATTATATGTACGCCCACAGGCACACACATAATTTACCTTACTCTCTTAGTTTTCTGCCTCTCCGCTTCAGGCGAGGTGGCTACTCGACTTGCCTTTGGAAAAATTTACACAGAGCAGTTCGGTTGTTGCTCAGTATTTTGTTTCTTACAAGTTGCGTTTAATAATTACTTAATATAAATTAGACTGTGAGTGTATCATTTTAAATAACTAAGTTGTGATAAACTTGGTAAACTTGTGATAAGAGGCGTCTATCAACGAGAATAAATTTTGCAGCTGTACAGAACTTGGTATATAATAAAACAAAGTGCAGACTTGTGGAAGAGAAAAAGAAAAGATGTCGGAAGGAGAAGTAAGATATTGCACGTGGTCAGCACTTTCTTGAAACAGAGAACCGCAAGTAAGAAAACGACAGACAAAGGAAATAAGACAGCTTATTAAGGGAAATGAAGGGTTTCAAATACAGTCGAGCCTCTCAATAAGGTGCCTCTCGGAGCAGTAGGGGACGTTTTTCTTGGAAGCGCGCAACCTCAACTTACGTCCTCGGCATCTCGAAACTATTGCATGCTCTACCTCTCAAGAAGGCACTCTTCGCTGCATATAATATATGTGGTACAGTGCGAGCCATATACATTACACTGTTAGAAGTATCTATTTGGATTTTCAACCACATGTGGTTGAAGTTTTATACAATTACGGTTGTTGCCGCCGCTGATTCGAATTTAGCGCCGTCGGCACGGCGGCGTATCGGCGCGCCGACGTAATGTCAGGTATATTTATATGGCAATGGATTTCTTCCCGCCGGGTAATCCAGTGGCTTCTGATTGGTTGAGGAAATTTCAATTACTAATTAGGAGTTAAATAAACAGATTTAAATGAATATCTTATGTTGGAAATTGATCTTTTGTTCCTACATATTTTTATATTTATCAAGTTATACGCCATGAAAAATAATAAACTAGACCATCAAGCCGCTCCGCCGCACAGTGGGAGCAATCGAGAATGTACTGTTCATAATCCACTACAGACTACAATTCTTGACCAATTTTTATATATATTTTTTTAATGCTCAGAATTAAATCTTGCAGAACGTCATCAGTCCTAAATTTTTAATTTCACTTTGTGAAATTTATTATTTAAACAAATAGAACATCTAAATTGAACATTTTACTAATATTATTTTTTTCCTCCGAAGAAAATATTAAAGGGAAGTCGCTATCTGTAAGAATTAATGCAGAATGGAAAATAACCATTAGTTAACAATTACCACTTATAAATATTCTAATAAACAGTGTTATTTTATTTTTTTCGAAGATGTTTTTCTCATCAACCAACTTTTATATTAATTCTAAATTATAATAATTAATTAGCGTTTTCCATCAGAAGAGATTTTATTTTCTCCTCAATCATGTGTGGCAATAACTCGCTATTGTTATTGTCATTACCAATGTTTTAAATAAGCAGTCACGTGTAGCAAGTTTTGCAACTGAATAGGCAGTTTTTTCGTCATGATTATTTTAATGCATCTCGATAGTATTGCTTAATTAAGTAACGTTCTCAGTAATTATGCATTAAAATTAGTATTAAATAATAATAGAGAATTGCGACTCTCTTGTGATGTCTGTTGGCACAAATGAAATTTTTTCTTAAATTTAAGTTTAAGCGAATTTTCATTTGTCTCAAAAAGAGTCTTTTGACAGAAAACATTATTCATTCGCGACAAACTTCATCTAATCTACCAGCCAAATCAATCTGTTTTTGTGAAAAAGCACGTAGGAATAGTAAAGAGTGATATCAACCTATATGTTTGGAATGGAGAGGTGGAACCACGAACGTTAAAAAGTCCGTTAATTTTTGCCACGTATGGATACCCAGGGCCAATTGCGCACATGCGCAGTGCTATTTGCGCTGTCCCATGTTCTACCCACTCCCCTATGTTATATTTTGACATCTCGATGCATATGTAGGTTATGTTCATGTTTGTTTTTTATTTTTTTGGGTGTGTATCGCGTTACTAAATTAAAAACGAGAAGGAAAATGACATCAAAAATACTAAAAGTGTCTAGAGAGTGTAAGTACTACAATGACATTATTATAATCATTTGTGGATCACGTGAGTAAAGGATAAGGCAGCACAGAAATCCGAAATCGTAATAGAAATGTTTAAAACACAAGTCCAAAACTTGCAACGGGTATTGAAATGACAACCGCCAATGCGTATGTGCGCGGAACTGGCCCTGGTTATCCATTCATGGCAAACATTAACGCATTATTGGACATTCATGGTTCCACTCCCCATTTACATGGATACTGCTCCTTAGTATTCCTTCGTGTGAAAAAGATATTTACGTAGTTCAAAACAATACACGCACAAGGACGATGCTTTTTTAAGAAGCGTTTTGTTTATCAGAAGAGAGGTAATCATTTTGTAGCATAAGTCCAAGTGATGTTTTCTACGTAAAATTGATCTTATCTATCTTAATCCTGGCTAGATTATATGCAGGTTTGTAGTATTTTCATTATTATTATCGAATTAAATTTATTATTGTTTATTATTTTTTTAATAATGGTAATAGCAATATATTGCTTGCTCTTAAAAATCAAAATGGACTCGTTTAAAGTCTTCAAGAAAGTACTTTGTGACTTTTTAATAGCAAACGACAGTAATGTCTTGCAAACTATGATACATTCTTTAAAAACAGAGAATAACTTCGATGACGAACAACTCGACATTATTAAAACTTAATTGATTCGATACTTCCTTCCTAGTTTTCATAAAAAATTGAAACTACCGTAGAATATTAAAAACAAATTTGAAAATAAATTCGCAGATTGGTTAAGTTTTGATTTTATTGTAGATTTTTCGAAATGAAAACGAAATCCAGGAAGAAAGAATAGTGACGTTGATTTTTAAGAAGCTTCACTTGCAACCAAGATGCACAAATTAATGCTAATCGAAGATATTTATACGGCTATGGAAATTCAAGAAGCGTTTCTTCGAATATTAAGAAATACTGGAAGGAAAATTTTAGCGAACAATATAGTGACGTTATTGCGCACTTCTACTGAGGATTCCGAAGATACTGAAATTCAGGTGAAAGTAAATTAAAATCCTACTCTCCAAGAGAAGCTTTAGCTCTAATTGAAGATATCACAATCATAGTTTCAATACCATACTGTTCACTTACAGGCCAAATAAAGAAATGCTGATATTTATGCATCTTGCCATTTAGTTGGAGAAGTGAAGAAAGCTGGTTAACCCTCACAAATACATATTACAGAAACAGAGGCTCGTGTTAACCTTCAATCATCTATCGATCACTTAGTACGACGAATTTTCAAGTTTCCAAAAATTATTCTCTCCCCGTTGTAGATAAAAGAGTCAAAACATGTCACATGTATTTTACAGTTAACATATATTGAGTTTACAGATTCGATGGTACCATTATGCCTCAGGACCACAAAATCAATCACTGTTGTTTGGATCCTCATCCTGCGTCTCCTAAACGATGTATACCGATCCTTGTTGCATTAGCTAAAGAAAATAAAGAGAAAACGCAAGAAAAAATAAATAATGTCAAAAAACAAATCGAAAAATTGCGGCCACCAATAGCCAATACAATCCATGGCAGATATATTGTCAAAGTTGATATGAAGTTCACTTGCTGGATGCTAGGGTTTGTCATGCACTCACTGATACTCCAGCTAGTTCAGATTGCTACATTTGTGGATCTAGACCGAATGAGATGAATGATCTGAAGTATGTAAGCCCGAAGGCAGAGACCACTACTAACTTTAAATTTGGTCTCTCTACCTTGTACGCTTGGATAAGATTTATGGAGTACATTTTGCACATTGCCTATTGACTTGAATTTTGTAAACGGCCAGCAATAATTAACAAGCATAAGGAGATGAAAAAAGTGCTCAGAAACGTATTTCGGATGAATTTAAACAAAAGACAGGTTTGATCATAGATCAACCGTAGCACGGATCAGGGAACTCGGATACCGGAAACACTACTCGTAGATTCTTCGCGTATGTGGAAGAAACAGCCGAAATAACGGGTGTAAATATATATTTGATTAAGATGTTCGGTCAAATTTTGCAAATGCTAGCAAGTAGTTGAACTATGTCTCTTTGTATCCATGGTATTTCATGCCTCCTACAGTCCACAAAGTTTTGCTTCATAGGCCTAAAGTTATGCAGCAATTTCTTCTTCCAATTGGGCAGTACTCAGAAGAAGCTGCTGAAGCTCGGAACAAAGATGCGAAGTGCATTCGGCGATTCAACAGACGAAAGCACTCTCGTGTATCAACAATGGAAGGCCTAATTCACAAGCTAATTGTGTCATCTGATCTCTACATTGTCGATTTAAGACAGGAGTAGGAGAAAGATGCAACAGAACTTGATCCAGAGATCATAGAATTATTACAAAAATTCAAATTAAAAAACAATTTCAATGAGATTCATTGAAGTATTCATTGAATCATTACGAAAATAACCGCTTATTCAGATGCAAACTTGCTACAGATGACTGCTTATTTAAAATATTGTTAATAACCATAACAATTTAGCAGAAAAAATAAATTTTTTCATGGAAAACGCTAGATTTTTTAATTTGTTTATAATATTGTTATTAACAATAAAAATATTCATCATCTATATTTTTTGCAGCTATTTATTATAATTTATAATTAATTTGAAAGTTGGTTGATGAGAAAAACATTTTCGAAACAAATAAAATAACACAATTTGTTAATTAGAATATTTATAATAGTGAAAATTGTTAACTAATTGTTATTTTCCATTCTTAATACTACTTCTACGAGATATATAGGCATTTTTAGTAAAAAATAGTTTTTTTCTTGTGTTTGAGCAGCGTATTAAAGTAATTGTTTATATTCATTGTTGATAACAATTAACCTAAATCTTGAACCTAATATTCATGTTCCTGAAGTACATCTGCATTAATTCTGATAGATAGCGACTTCTTTTAAGTCTTCTTCAGAGAAAAAAAATAATACCCGATTCATCCCACTGTGCGCCGCCGCCGAATAGCAAAAAAGGCGGCGTGGCACCCGCCGCCAATAAAAATTGCTCAAATCGCCGCCATCGTAGGAAATTTTGTTAAAAACATGATGTAATTATTGAAACAATCAATGTTTATTTTCAAAATTTCTAAAAATTAAGCCATTGATGTCCACTTTTTTCGCGAATTGGTATCCTATGCTACTCTTTGTTGAATAATTGCATAATTTCCATACATTTCTTCCAATGCTTAACAAATTCCTATTTGTTTAAACAAGTTTTGTTTGCTCAAACAGTTTTGTTTAACTTTAAAAAATAATATAAAATAGAATACATGCACTGAATTAAACATGATATTGAATTATTTCTGGAAGGAGTGCAAGCCGTTAAAAACCTCATGTAATTGTATAAACAATTGTTACTCGTAATCCATCCATACTCAGTTAAAGGAAATTTAAAAAGAACAATCATTAATTCTATAAATAATAACATAAAATTTGTAGCATAATTTACTACTGCAAATGATTCAATATTATGTGTAGTTTATAAAATACTGTTTAAACAAATTCAGTTTAAAAAAAAAATAATAAATGGTTAATATATTATTTCTTTACTCTATACAGTCCGAAAAATAATTATATCTGTTCCATTTTCTATTATGTTTTAAAAGTTTTCGAAATAAAACTACTTCGGCTATTAAAAGTTTTTCAAACAAATAGAAATTTGTTAATAATTACAAGAAATGTATCAAAATGATGTAATTATTCAGCAGAAAGTAGCATAGCATACCACCTTATGAAAAAAGTCATAATGGATATTTAGATTGTCCATTTTTAATTATTTATATTTAGAAAATTTTTAGAATTACCGAAAATTAACAATAATAATAAAAATTGTAGTTTTTTATTTCTGGATCATATTTAAGGCAGGGGGGGGGGCTGGGTTAAAAATCAAAGTCATTATTAATTTTACTTACCGTTTGATGTGAAGTACATTCCGCACTCGTTTTCAAATGTTTATAAAACATTTGAAAACGAGTGCGGAATGTACTTATATGTATGTATATATATTTGTATGTATGTATTTGGAATGTATGTATGTTTTCATTATTATAAATTGCATGTGTTAATTATTAATTTGCTACGGTTTCTTGATCAACAGAATTGAAAAAATGCATATGCCTAAAGTTTTTTAAATAAAAAAATGCCATGCGGATTACAATGATGAATCTGATTGTCAAACTATGTATGTACTAATACGAGGGTAGTTCAATAAGTTCTTAGAATGACCAACATATGGCGCGCGAATCGCTCCAAATCATCTGTTTTCAGTCAGCACCATTCCCGACTAGATACATGGTGCAGTCACAGTCCACATCTTCTGAGTTTACGTGTTTTTATAACCAATTGGAAAAAAAATTGTTCGTTAAGAAAAATGGAAAAAAACGAGTTTAGAGCGGTAATCAAACATTTTCATTTAAAGGGTTTAACTCCATATGAGAGAAGCGTGGTCGTACATCAATAAGTGACGAACCACGTTCAGGAAGGCCCGTAGAAGCAAGTACTCCCGAAATCATCAATAAAATCCACGATATGGTGTTGAA
>NC_046666.1:114354205-114373825 GCF_010883055.1 Belonocnema kinseyi | reverse complement strand
ATTATTTTAAAAACTGATATTATTATACATAAAAAGGTGCATCTTAACAAAGTTAACTTAAAATTATGAACAGACGAAGATTAAATGAATTTTAATTGACAAATAATTTAAACGAAATATAAATGAACGATTTGATACGATTATTGAGTATACATATATTTTTATTTCATTCTCAGTTTACAAAAATATTAAACAAAGCGCTTAATAGCCTTCCGTTTCCAGTACTGATAGACGATACACGTGTTACACACATGTGTTTTTCGAGTGCGACCACTTTTTGGCTGAAGGGAAATGAAAAGTTGAGTGAGTACGGTGAGGGTGCGGTGAGTAAGGGTGCTGGGGTGAAAGTGCAAGTGTGAATGACGGGAGTGATCGAAAGTGAAAATTTAAACGGAAAATACAATAATTGACGAAAGTTGATGTTAAGGTTAGGTTCGCTTAGGTGATATACTGGGTTTCTTGTCAGTAAATGGGTGTTCGAAGGGTAAGAAGGGAGAAGGAGTTAAATAGACACAAATTGACAAAAAGAAATCAGTGTAGTGCTATAACTATACTTTAAGGAGCGAGAGAAAAAGAAGAGGGGTTTAGGAGAGGCTGGTGGGATGATGAATGCAGGGAAAGTAAAGATAGGATGAAGGAGAGTGTAAGGAAATGGAGGAAAGGGGAAATAGAAAAAGTAGAACTCAACAGGAGAAACAGGGAGCATGAAAGTATGATAAACCAGCAAAGACAGAAGGAGCAAGAAAGATATATGGCAGAGGTAGAGAAGGCGATGAAAAAAGAGAGGGAATGGGAAGTGATAAATGGGAAAAGAGGAGGAAGGAAGGGTATACATGAAGAAATAGGAACCAAAGAGTGGACGAAGCATTTCAAGGGGCTGTTAGGAGGAGTGGAATATAGGGTAAAGGGAGAAGGGAGAAAAGTGGACGGTGGGGATAAGGAAATTGAACACGAGATTAGTAGGAATGAGGTGAATGAGGCGATTGCAAGGTTGAAAAAAACAAGGCAACTGGGGAAGATGGCTTGGAAAATGAAGCACTGAAATATGGAGGAGTTTGGATGACGGACGAGATGTGGAGGTTGGAAGGAGCTTAGAAGGAGGTTGTAAAGACAGGTGGACGAGAAGGGAAGTATACCACACAACCAAACGGGTTTTCGAAAAGGGATGGGAACCATATTTAACGTCTACGTGCACAACTATCTAGTCAATAGGAACCTAGGGCGGAAGAAACGGAAGCTAGTCGCATTGTTTGTAGACTTTAAGGCAGCATTAGACTCAGTTAACAGGAGGATTTTATGGGCAGCCATGAAAGAGAGAGGAGTAGACTAAGGTTTAATAGAGAAGATGGAAGAAATATTTGTAGATTCTAAGATAAGGGTGAAGATAGGTAATAAGAAAGGAGAGGAATTCTGGACAGGAAGGGGGCTTAGGCAAGGATGTCCTTTGAGCCCACTCCTGTTTAGTATTCTTCTCGCAGATTTAGAGAAGTTGAAGATGAAAGAAAAAGGAGGGACAACATCAGGAACGGACAAACTGTGTTCACTAGTATATGCAGATGACGTAGTGTTATTGTCGGATGATGAACGAGGTATGAATTTGTTGATGAGAGTGCTCGAAGAATATGTGAGAGAAAAGGGTTTAACAATAAATGTGAACAAGACCAAGATGATGTGGGGCAGAAATAAAGAGGTAGATTAGAGTACGAATTGAAGATGAATGGCGTGGTGGTAGATTTGCTTGATGAGTTTTGCTACTTAGGATTTTGGTTTGAAACGGGAAATGTATGGGACATGTATGGGGTATAGGAAAAAGAAGATTCAAGAATGACTGGAAGATGAGAGAGTGTGGATGTTTGATGTAATAGTAGGGTCAGTGTTAAGCTATGGTGTGGAAATCTGGGATAGAAAGAACACAAGAGAATATAAAGTTTGCATGAGAGATTTTTGAGCTGGGTTTGGGAGTGGGCTGGAGTTGCCCAGGTTATATGCTGAGGGAACAAATAGGACGAGAAAAATGGTGGTGAGGCAAGTAAAAAGAGCCTGGAACTTCGAAGAGAAACTAAGAAGGGAAGAGGGAAGCAAAATTGCACAAGCGTATGCTTCCAAGGTCATCTATAAAGAGAGGAGGGGTAACGTGGGGCGTTTAAAATGGGAGGAGGAGAGATATGAAATGAAGCGTGAATGTGGTATAAATGAGAGGGGTACAGAATGGGAGGAAATAGAGGAAGAGATGAAGGCAAGGCAAGGTGACGAAAGATGGGAAAAAATCGCAGATTCAAGGTACAACAGCTGGTATAGAATGATTATGGGCAGGGGGAACCAGAGTGTCTGAAAAAGATTAAAAAGGAGAGCAAATGGAATAGTGTAGTGAGATTCAGAATGGAAGAGGGTATAAGAGCATGCAGGTATTGGATGAATGAAGAATAAAATGTTTGTAGAGTATGTAGGTCTGAGCAAGAAACATGTTTCCATGTGTCAGAGGGATGTACAAGGGTCGAAGGGGAAGGGGAGAGTACAGAAGAGAGAATTATATGGATTCTGAATGAAAATGGTTAGGGGGAGGAATGGATAAAGAAACTAGAAGATCTGAGAGAGAGAGAGAGAGAGAGAGAGAGCTGTTTGCACTGTATAGTAATAAAAAAAAGCCAAAAAAAATGTCTTCGAAAGAAGAAGAGTTACGAAGTAGTGTTGCGAACTAGAGTCAAAATTTGAAATTGATAATGGTAAGAGGAAATCAAAACCCAGGGCAAAGTCGGAAGCGTTTAGAAATAATAATAATTTAAGACTGTATGAAGCGAATAGTTCGTACGATACTATAAGGCTTGTTTGTAAGAATACTTGTAATGGTTATGTAAGGACTCTCAAAACCGTAAAAGGGAGAAAGTATAAACAAATAAAAAAGAAATGAAGCGCTTAATTCACATTTTTTATTTATATAAGCCATGAGATTCTCCAAAAATTTTTCAAAACACACGAAGGGATATTTGAATTCAAAGAGGTGCATCTGAACAAGAGAATAACTATCCTAAGGTTGGATGACTATATTTATTTCGCTTTAGAAAGCGAAATCAAGTGTTTTAATGAATTTCTTGTTGGTTCACATTTTCAATGATTATTATCGCTCTGCGCTCTATCACTACATTTTATGAGAGTGAATGCGAAAGCAATCTTGTATTCAGATGTGGACGTTTTCGTTCGCTCCAGCTTGATATGGCTTTTGTTCGGTCTATCAAACAGGATATCTGACTTATAAGGATGATATAAAACCACTAGAATAAAAAATAAATAGTAAAATATTTACAGGAAAGATGACAATGAATGAGGAAGTGTATCGAGTAGTTGCGGAAGCAATCGAACGAACTGAACGAGATGTTGGATATATAATTATACAAGACAAGATCAAATGATAATCAATGGTCCAAGAATGGTCAAACATGCATATATCGACTGAAATATATCGTAGAGTGGCAATCGAAAATGGATATTAAAACTGAAGACTATTAATAGATGATGCCACTTTTAGAAATAAAAAAAATATGCGTCCCTAAACAATAAATTTGTTTTCGCTAAAATGATTATTTTTTACATTTTAACCTAATGTTACTCTAAAAACTGACGTTTTCAGCGTCTACAAATCTACAAGATTCATCCCCTGTCATTCCTGTAACTGACCCTTGCAGGACAGTTTAATCAGTCAAAACTATATAAAGTAAAAATTAAACTACAAGAAGAGTTTCAAATTGCTGACAATAAAACAAACTGATAAAAATATTGACCTTCTTTTAACACTTATACCCTTCGTTGAAGATCGCCAGGTCCTGACATGGCACTGGCGATTGGGTCATCCCCCGTAAGAGTATAAAGGGACTGTCGTAAAAGGCATGGAGTTCCGTGGATGCGGAGGTGGTACTGGAAGAACGTTAAGAGATTAAGTGTTAAGAGATTAAGTGTAGAACGTATTTTCTCAGTCATGTTCTATTCTTTTCTCGATTGACGACCTTTTAGTGTCATAGTAAAAAGGAAAGGAAGGGCTAGTGGGTAAATTATAACAGGGGTTAGGGACGGATTAGAGGAATAAGTTCATGGAGAAGGAGAGAGGGAGGGCGTGCAAATGAGGGCTGTAAAGATAGGAGGGGTGATGTATAATTTCGTGACTGTGTACAATAAGGATGAAATGGAAAGGATTAAAGAAAGGCTAGAAAACTTACTAGGAGAGAGAGATGAGGGTATGGTGGTAATGGGGGGAGACTTTAATGCGAGAATTAAGTGGGAAGGGGGCCTGTACCAGGAAGGAGAGAGTTTTGAAAGAAAATCGAGGGATAAAATAATAAAGAAGGGGAGATTCTAAGACACTGGATGAGGATAGAGGGTGGGCGGTGGCGAATGGTATGGTAAAAGGGGACGAAGAGGGAGAATACACGTATATGAGTAAGAGGGTTGTATCGGTGATAGACTACGTAATTATGAATGTGCAAGGGTTTGAGGAGATAGAGAAATTCGCAGTGGAAGGAAGGGTGGAATCAGACCATGACCCATTGAGTTTGTGGATACAGAGGGAGGCTGGCGAAAGGCAGGGTGGGGAAGAAGGGTCGTTAGGGGAGAGGGTGTCATGGTCGAGAGAGGTGATAAAAAAGTATCAGGGGCGGTTGGGCGACGTAAGCTTTGAAGGAGACTCCGTGGATGAGATATGGGAGAATCTACAAGAGAAAGTGAAAGATTGTGTGCGAAAGAAGGTATTTAGGAAAAAGAAGAAAGAAATGTTTAAGGCGTGGTGGGATATGGAATGTAAAAGGATGATGAGAAAGGTGAAAAAGAAGTACAGGAAGTGGAAGGAAGGAACCACGAAAAGGGAGGAGTACGTAGAAATCAGGAAGGAGTTTAGGGCGATGTGTAAGAAGAAAGAGCAGGAAAAAGAAAAAGAGCTGGAAGAGGAGTTGGGAAGTGTTGAGACAGAAGGGGACGTGTGGAAGATAATTAATAGGTTTAGGAAACGTAGTTTGGGAATAAGTGAGAAGATAGGGAGCGACGAATGGAGGAAATTTTTTAAGGAATTATTTCAGGGATCAGATACTCGAAAGAGAGATGAGGAGATTAGAAGAAACAGAGACGTAGATGAAGAGGAGCTGATCGACGAGAGATAGAGAAGCAGATAGGGAAGTTGAAAAAATCGAAGGCAGCAGGGATTGACGGGGTAGAGAACGAAGTGTGGCTGTTTGGTACACAAGTGGTAAGGCAGAGGCTAAAGGGGTAGTGAAAAAAGTATGGAGGGGGGTGGGATTCCCAAGAGGGTGGAGAGAGGGGTTGATCGTACCACTGTATAGGCGTTAGAGACAGGAAAATTATAGAGGAATTACGCTCATGAATACACTTATAAAATATACGCGACGGTGTTAGCAGATAGGCTGCGAAAGGATGTAGAGGGGAAAGGAATATTGCCGGAGACGCAGGCGGGCTTTAGAGAGAGAAAGAGCACTATTGACAATATTTACGTCTTGCAACACGTGGTGGATAGAGAATTAATCAAAAAGGGTACCAAAGTGTACGCGTTTTTTGTAGATCTAAAGAGCGCGTCCCCGTCAGTGGATAGGGGGAGTTGTGGGAGGTAATGTAAGAGAGGGGAGTGAAGAGGGGCCTGATCGAGAGGGTAAGGAAGGTATATAAGGAGACGAAAGATAGGGTGAGAGGAGGGGAGGGAATCTGTGAAGGATTCTGGATGGATAGGGGGTTGAGACAAGGGTGCCTGCTTAGCCCAACCCTTTTTGCAATTTCGATCGCGGATATGGAAAGTAAGCTAGCGGTCGGAGTGGTAGGAGGAGTTAGGATAAGAGGAGTCAGGATATGTTGACTCGCATATGCAGATGACATAGTGTTGTTGGTAAAGAGCGAAGAGGCTTTATAGGAGATGATGAAGAGGTTGAGACGTTACTTGGACAAGAATAGGTTAGAATTAAATGCGGACAAGTCGAAGGTTATGGTGTTCAGGAAAGGAGGTGGGAGAGATGGGGGAGGGAAGTGGAAGGGAAAGGCGGTGCAGGAGGTCAAAGAGTTTGTGTACCTGGGCTTTCTGTTTCGAAGAAATGGGGGAGTGGATGATGAAAGAGAGAGTCAGAAGGGAAAATGTGGAGATGAGGCAGGTGTGGGGGCTGGGGAAGAGATTGTTCGCAGATGATTTTGAAGGGAGAATTAAATTGTTGGATTCGCTAGTGATGAGTGTCTTATTTTACGGAGTGGAGGTGTAGGGTTGGTAGGTAAGTGATGAGGTAAATAGGGTAGAGGAAAGGTATCTAAAATGGATATTTGGATTGGCAAGGAATACGCAGAACTATATTGGCAGGAGGGAGACAGGAAGAACGAGTTTAGGGATTATAACAGGGAGTCGAGCGTGTAAATATGAGGAGAAATTTTTGGAAGAGGGGGGAAGTAAATTGGTTAGGGAGTGTTGGTAAGAGAAGGAGAACAGACGTAATGGTGCAAAGCTGGAGGTGGAAAGGGAAAGGTATTTTAGAACGAATAAATTGCAGATGAAGTTAGCAGAATGCACGAGGAAGAAAGGAAGGTATATGACTTGGTTCAAAAGAATGGCATGGAGAATGAGAAGGCAGATGGAGAGGAGAGAATAAGATTCAAGGTATAACGGAAACTATGTGTGACTTATGCCAAGGGAGAGAGCGCAATATTTGTGTAAGAAAGAAGAGCAAGAAAGTCAGGAACTTATAGCGAGAATGAGGTGCGGTTGCATGGAGAATAATAATAGGTTCTGGCTTTCTAGAGAGAAGAGAATGTGTGATTTGTGTGGGAAGGGGGATAAAAAATTGGAGCATTGGTTGGAGGAATGTGAAGAGGTGAAAAGGAGGGGATAAGCATGGAGGTATTGTTGCATGAAAGGGGTGACAAAAGGGCAGTATCATGGGTGAAGGGGGTGTTGGGTAAGATAGAGAAGAAGAGAAGGAAGTAGGAAGAGGAATGGTGAAGGAAAGATTGTAAATAGGAGAGGAAGTAGATGTAAGAGAAATTTAAATATTGTAAATAGTAGTTAAGTATTAGGTGTTATCCGCGGAGACAGAGGCTGGTAATGCGAGGCATAGCGACAAAAGAGAGAAATGCGTGCGAGGCGAGGCACAGCGAGGAAGGTTAGACTATACGAGCGAGCGGATTAGTTATAAGGTTTGGATAGATAGTATTTTGTAAGACGTAGTTGTAAGAAAATTCTGTAAAAAAATGGAAGTGCAAGCAAGTCAATTTTTTAAGGCCAGCAGGCCGAAAAATAAACGTTTATCTATCTACAATTTAAAAACCGATTTTGATGAAAATTACTAGATATAAATACAGTAATATTTTTAGGGGGGAAGTCCGAAGATTCCAGAAAAAAAATATTAAACAAATTCATTTCACAGTAAGTGAAACTTACAATTTGTGTTTAATAAATACGTAATATACCTTAAACTGTGAATGTTCTCTTTCACCAGCTTACGCCCGTACTATATTACTGAAAGTTTCCCTTATCTTATGAATCAGTGATGGAAGAACCAATGAAAGCGGAAAGTTAGAGAAGCGCAATTCCTGACATTGAATTTCGAAAATAGTGTAACGAAAAGTCTTTGCGTGCATAGTTACTTGTACGTCATTGTTTACTTTTACGTGATAACGTTCGATTTTTAAGTTTGAGTTATTACTGTCATTTTTATATTGTAATAAGTTTGTTGTAATTTCAGTAGGACACGTTTTGACAGCGGTTAATGGACAACCAGTAATAGGCTGTGAACTTACGGATGGCAGCAATATCTTCCATTTACTGAGTAAGCAAGATAACTATCCGATCTCTTTAAAGTTCAGCCGAGCTAAAATGACGACCAATGAGAAGATTTTCCTTGCTTCGATGTTCTACCCTCTCTTTGCGATTGCTAGTCAACTTAGTCCAGAGCCTCGTTGTTCAGGGATTGAAGTACTTGAAGCAGATACTTTTCGATTATACTGTTATCAAACTTTGACTGGTGTAAAATTTATAATATTAACTGAACCCATTCAATCAGGTGCGGATATTTTAGCAAAACGAGTGTATGAATTATATGCCGATTTTGCATTAAAAAACCCATTCTATTCGTTAGAAATGCCTATTCGTTGCGAACTTTTCGAAAAGAACTTACAAGTACTTTTAGAATTAGTAGAAAAATCAGGTGTAACGAACGTATGAAGGAAACGATAGTATTGATTAAAAATGTGAATATTCTCTATACTTGGTAAACAAAAACTAAATGTTTGTTATGCCTAAAATATATAATGCATTAACAATGAAGATTATATTCCACATAAAAAATAAAGATTTCAGTCTAAGATGATTTTTTTGTGAAATTTTTTATTTTTTAAACGGTTCCCGAGGTTATCACAAAACCAGAGAAAAAATTAGAGAATTAGGGTGTTACAGAAAGGGTGATAATAAAAAAAAAGTCTTTTGAACAAACAAAAGGAGATTTTCTTCGTTTTATAATGTTAAACACAAATTTTCAACAGAAATATTTGTTGGCATTTATTCAACAGCAGGGGAAAATTTCATCAACAAAAAACAACACTTTTGAGGAAATGTATAAAATGGAAGCTTGAACCCTAAACTTCGTTTCTTACGGAAAGAAAGTAATAGAACATTACTGTAGAGCTTTTGGGAACTGCTTTTTTTACTGTAGCGCTATAGAATGTGCTTTTCGCTCCGAGCATGAATGAAAATCTTTTATGCATGTCGTATTTGATGTTGTTAAAAGTTCTATACCACTGACAGTTTTCCGGAAGCACAAATACCAGCAGGTGGCGTCAAAGTAGGTGCGAATTGGGGGGGGGGGGTCGATGCGTGACACGTGGATGAAACTTGGTGAATTTTATTGCTTCTATATTGATTAAACATTTGCAAAATGTAAACGAAAAATTGTAAGCAAAATCTTCGACAGACGTTGATAATGTTGACCAAATTGTGCGACGATGTTTCTGAAAATCGAAAATTTTTCATTTGTTTTTTGAAATTAGACAGGGGGTCTCAGGCTCAATTGTCCAAACTTATATTTCTCTTTATACCGCGCTCCTGATTGGTCCAACCTAAATATTTTATCACTTAAAAACTAAAACATTAACTGATTTTTGGAAAAGGAATTTTCTTTTTTTTTTAATTTTGATACAGCTATATACGTACTGAAACTTGAATCTGGGACACCATGTATATAAATAATTTTAAAAAAAGGGTTAAAGAATCACCGCAGGGTCACATTGAGGGCAACTTTCAACTAAAAAACTCCCAGTAGAATCGCGGTAAATCAAACCTATGGACACATTTCAATACCACGAGATGGGTAGTCACTGGGCACGATAAATCACCCTACCGGAAATCTAGTCGATTTCTAGATACTTTCTAGATTCAGCTCGTCTAGCGAACGTCTAGGGCAATTTTATGGCGGCCGCCTAGTCTAGGGTACGTCTAGAGTTCATCTAACGGCGTCTAGCATGTTTTACCTGCAACCAGGTATATCAGTACCTTGTCTAGGGTTCGTCAAGTGTTCATCTAATGGCGTACAGTAAGTTTTAACTGCAGCCAAGTATCGCACTAACGGTCAACATGTTTATTGCTCTCTATTGTATATTAACGTGCGACCTAATGCTCGTTTTATTTTCAGTATAAAAGGAGCTCTCCTTTCAATTTTTATTTTTTGTCGAGTTTTATTGGTCTGATCTTGAACTGTTTAAGACGAATTAACAGATTATTTTAGTCAATATCTTAGCGCTAAATTTGAGACTTTTTATTAATTAAATTTAAAAAACAGTTTAAGTAATATAAATGTAACGATAATTAATACACGAACTTTACTGTATATATTCAAGTTGTATCAAATCTTCTGTCCAACGAAAAACCCTAAAAAGTTATGTTTGCCATAGAAACTATTATCCGGCAATACAAACACGGGAAGATAACCTTTACGAAAAATATTATCAGAAATATTGGAAAAAATAATCTGCACTGAAATCAAATGTGATTATTCAAAGCAGTTTGTAAGATTATAATAATAGTAGATGTTGGGTATAAAAAAAATCCAACTCACAAAAATGCCTTCTAAAAATAAAGCAACCATTTCAAATCTGAGATAAAATTTATAACACTAAAAATAATAACAATGAATATAAATTTTATTGAATAAATTTTTAAGATATTAATTGAATTACTCTGTATTATTGTCCAAAGCATTAGCATAAGGTCTGCTATTTTTTAACCTTTGCTAAAATGCTCAGAATGTTTATAAAACCAATTGTAACATTTTATCTTTTACATACCAAATAGTACATCGAAATTTTGTTTAAAAAATAAACCTTATGCGAATTCCGAACTAATTGATGGAAAATGATCCAATTTTTCCAAAGTATTGTATACCAAAATATTAAGTTCTGTTGATAACACTGTGTAACAAGGTTTTCATTTTCATCAGTTGCTGGAAAATTTTAGTGGTTTTGTTTTATGTAGATTAAGAACCTAAAGGGGCAAATGTTCTATCTTTTGACGTTTTATAAAGAAAAAAAAAACAGTGAAAACCCCCATTTTTGATTGTTTCTGAAACATAAGCTTGTATCAAAGAAAGCGGAAATACTTAAGGTTTCTCATAGGGCTAAAATTGAAGCTTGATTCATCTCCAACGATCCACTGTTTTGGAAAATAATCTTATGGTTCTTTTCACGTTTTTGCAAATTGGCATTATGATTTTTTCATTTTTTACGCGATATTGGAAATTAAATCTTAAATATCTCCAAGAATATTGATTGTACAAAAAAAGAAAGTTAGTTTTAGAATCAGCGTTTCAAAATACGTAAGCAAACACCATAAAAATGATATAAACATGAATTTTATAAAAAAAATTTAACTTAGTGTAATAGTAGATTCTTCTTGCCTTAATATCCCGCTCAAGCAGCGGAGACCTCTGCCGGGATTACATGAAATCTTTTCTTATGCGATAGGTCTGTAGGTAATTACGGTTTCCTTTTATTTTAATAAGCGACATCTTGTGAGGATCTAGTGAGGTACGGAGATGGTGCTGTTAGTTTTAGATATTTTGTTTGAAGTTAATTTAAAACATTCTCAATTACACTCTCAATTTTATCATAAATGTGGGATAAATTGGATAAATAATCATTTTAATTGTTTTATTATTAAATTGAAAAAGTACACATTATGAGACATAATATTTAACATTACATTAATATTTATAAATGGTATATATCTACATACGATGAAAATGCGGTCATCTCCTAGTAAAAAAAAATAATTTGGGCTAATTAAGGCAAATACGCTAGAAGTCGCTTGAATCCCGCTTTTCGACAATTACGAATCGGAACAGTGTGTGAATTCGTATAAATTCATGAATTAGAAATTTGTTCATGTGAAAATACAGGTTGTTGTGCGCCGGGTCTGACTACTGCATTTTTTATCGTATTCTGTTTAATAGATTTTTTTAATTTGTTAAAAAGCTTTAAAAAGTATAATTTTACTCCAGAAGCTTTCAAATTCAGGGTCCCCGATCTTTTGCGACATTAGATGTTATATACTTAGCACAAAATACTCAATGCACGAAATTTACGACTGCATCTGTATCTGTCTTCTGTGAGGTGTAGCTTTTTAATCTCTATGTGCACACAAGTTCCAAAAAGATTAACAGGATAAACGATCTTCATTCGATCTTAATTTGCAACCACAATTTTTCTCTTGTGTGTTAGAGTTACTCTATCATATTCTACTGCTTCCGTCAGAATTGATTTTAAAAACAGTAGACACTGTTTATTTACGAAGATTATTTTACTCACTCGCCCGAAGGACCGTCATTCAATTCTACAAAGCTATATTCCCTTGCAGTTGACCTTTTGTATGATCATGATGCATATTTGGTTCCCCTAACTATGATTCTTTCATATTTTTCACCGTATTCTTCTTGAATCCCGATCATTTGCAGTATAATACTCTATTCATTGCTGAATTTCGTCAGGTTCCGCGTCCTAAAATAGCACGCTCATCACCAACTTGTTGACCCTCGTCAAGTGAATGACTTGATGATTTTTTCTTTGCCAATGGCATGAGTCTATCTGACAGGTTAATTCCTTTTGCTAGAAGAGAAGGAGACTCTTTTTTGGCAATTTGTTCAGAAATCTGAATCGCAAGTCCGTGTCTGATATGTCTGGACTGTTCTAAAAGAAGCATGAAGGACACATATTGAAAAGTTTAAAATTTGCATAATGGACCACATAGTCTCACAGGTGTAATCAGATGTGAAATTGCGTGTACATTATGTGTCATATTATGTCCTGCATATAGAACTTTAAATTTGGCTACAAAACGATCCAAAATACTTTCACTTTTCTCAAAATCATTATGCGATATTTTGAAAGTAATCAAAAGAGGGATTCCTTCCACCAGTCATGCGAAATGTTTTAAATATAATTCTGGAATAACTCCTGTTAAACAAGGAATGCCGAAATGCAGCAGAAATGATTGTACCTTTTGAAGCTTTCCATTTATTACGTTTACTTATTGGCTCAGGCAATCCGTAACATATTTACCTTTTGAAGCTTTCCATTTATTACGTTTACCTATTGGTTCAGGCAATCCGTGAATATGATCAGGAGGCTTTATTGATCTTAGATTAGAATAGATTGCTGCTAAACATGGCGGAGCTCCTATGTAATAATCTTTTCCGGGACTTGAGCACCATTGTTTAAATAAAGTACTGAAAAGAACTCTAAGCAAAATATTATGGAAGTAATCTGGCGGAAATTCCCACAGAACGTTAAAGTGAGGTGCATTGAAGAATGGAGAGCGACCTTTGAACCCTTTAATGATTTGTCCTTCTGTTTGATTCATTTGTCGTCTCTCTTCTATTTCCGTTCTTTCTTCCTATAATTTCCTAGGAAGAGGTACTTCCATAGTCGAGTATTTTCCTCCCCTACTACAGTTCGTCCTGGATTATAACACCACGGATACCCAAACTTTTCATTAAATTGAATGTTATTCGTAATTTTTGGGCTAGCTACGGAATCCACACAACACCAAAAAGGAATCACGTTGCCCACTGTGGTTCGCCCTTCTGCGTTAGTACACGATGTCGCTTCATTGGCTAATTCTTGCACATCATCTCAAAACGGTTTGACAAATGTTTCAATGTCTAGACTTTTTGGCCCGAACCAGACACCTGCTAAAATTAACTTTTTATTCCTAAATTTGCATGGTAATTCGTTTATTGACAATTGAATTGGCCAGCATGATGTATCCGATGATTTAAAGAATGAAGCGCCACCCAAGTTAAAGTTGAAGGTCAAATTGTTGAAACTGTGTAATATATTTCCCGGCCTTTTCAAATTTTTGTATATAATACGATCGTAGATATCTCGAATGAATCCATCCCACTCATTTTCTGTCCTGTTGCGTTCATTGTCTCGAAGTTGTTTATAAATTTCAGGATCTTCTAGAAAAGCTTTAAATTGGTTTTTTAAATCAAATGTTGTTGCAAAAAAGTTTCCATTATTGAGATTCTTTGAAGTTGATGCGTTACAATTCACATACAAAATTTTGAGTCTACCTTTTTGCCGTCTTTCTATGTAAAGAAAATATTTTCCACAGGTTGGGCAATATAAATGATATTTATATATTTAAACATTCCTGCAAATTTTCGTTAAACCATTTTTCGATTGAAGTCGTCGTTTTTAATTTACTTGTCGAAATAAATATGCATGTGCAAACATATAAAATGACAATATTACGCCAAAAGACGCGAAATACGTTAAAAGTCTAAAAGAAGACTTGTAGGTTTTACTCATAAAAGCGTTATGAAAAAATTCCTATTTTTAGCATAGTCACGATGAGAATCTACCTCAAAATATTCAACTGAAATGATTATGAAATTACTGGAAGAAATTAATAAACAGAAATAATTACTGAAACTAATGTAAATGAAAGTTTTTACCATTATAAATTTTGAACTTTTTCAAATTCTTATTAAATATATCGTGCATACATTTTCTTATAAAAATTAATTTCTTTAAAATGTCCGAATCGTCTAAAATCTAAAAAATAGTTGAGTTCTGATTTTTTTTATGAAGGTTCTTTAAAAAATTAATAATTCTTGTAATTTTAACAAATAACTTAAGAAAGAATCATCGCAAAGACAATCTTAGTTAACTTCGTAAACAAATTGTGTTTACTAATTGAAAAATACCCCAACTCTCAATATGTTTATGAACATTGTTTAAATGATTAATAATTATTATAAATTTATAAAGTATCGTAGGAAATGATCATCAAAAGACATTCTTACTTGACCCCGTAAAGAAATTGACTTCTAGAAAAAAGGCAAACTCTAAATTTTTTTATTTAAATTTGTTTAAATAATTAATAGTTCTTGTAAATTTGCAAATTAACATAGAAAATAGTCATCCAGTAGACACTGTTAGTTGAGTCCCTAAACAAATTAACTTGTAGAAAAAAGGGCAAACTCTTAATTTTTTTATTTAACATTGTTTAAATAATTAATAGTTATTGTAAATTTGCGATGCAAAATAAGAAAAGAGTCATCCGATAGACATTCTTACTTGCCCCCGTAAAGAAATTGACTTCTAGAAAAAGGACAAACTCTTAATTTTTAATTAAAATTGTTTAAATAATTCATGTATCTTGTAAAATTTCTTTCTGTACTAAAATTATGAGTCTTCAGCCACAAAGAATGTATTTTAAACAAAAAACGAAATATATTTTTGACTAAAACAGTTGACTTTTCAACCAAAAGCATTAATTTTGTCACAAAAAGATAAACACTTATTATTTTTAAATGAAAGAATAATTATTTCAAAAAATTCTAAATCAGTTTACTAAATGTTGTCCACACTTCAGCAAATGCAATTTTCTGCTTTGGCCCCTTTTCAAAACTTCTAAAATTAGATTTTAAAAACTACACTTTTCATTTTGACTCCATGAAAATCCTTCATATTCTGCTTTTTATGTGTTCAAATAGTATTTTTAATGAACTTTCATTTAAAAATTAGTTCAGCAATAAAAAAATGTATGTTGTTTGTTATTGAGTTTTAAAATTAAGTTAGGAATGAGACTGTTTATACTTTTGAACTGGAAGTGCAAAATCATTTAAGGATAATTTTGAGAAATGCGATAGTTTGAGAAATAAACTAAAATTATTAAATTAATTAATAAGATATCAAATCTGGCCAAATTTTAGCTTCCGGAATTTCACAAGCTAAGTAACATATTGCACCAAAACATTTAAGTAGCTGCAGTGGATTTAAGTAAATTTTACTGAACCATTTTTCATGAAGTAAAATTTAACATAAATGTGAAAATTTATTATTTAATTCACAACATTATAAGTCAAGTAACATATTGTTCGAATCTTTATAATTCGCACATTTAGATTATTTTATTTATTAATTAGCAAGTGCTAAATTCAAACAATTCTATATACCAAATTTTACTCCGCATTGCTCCCGCTGACTGGCATCGACGGGAACCGTTGGGTTGAGTGATGGGTAGCCTCTGGGTTGGGGGGGGGGGGCGTACCCAGGTAGACAGGTAGGAATTGGCGTCTGCCCGTAACAATATGCAATTGTTACTTCCGTTATTTTCTGCTTACTTCTACCAAAGATCTCTTACCTAGCCCTTCTTTCTACGCTTCGAGTTTTCTTACAATAGACTCAGTAGTCATAGGCAACGACCATAAAACTAACGGACTATAGAATGGATATTTGGGATGTTTGAATTAGATTCTAGAACAATGGGCTACGGGGTTTCCCAGAGTTTAAATAAGGGATTTAAGCTTTAAATCGCGTCAAATAATTATGGGTCGCCCAAAAGCGGGTGACTTAAATACTTGTGTCGTAATATATTGGTCATAATATATGGGTCCAAAATTTAGACAAAGCTCTATGTATATTGTAAAAAATGTTCATTTTTTTCAAAAATGTAAGGAAAAAAAGTTTACCTTATTTAAGCACGGGACCTAATTATATAGTTCTTAACAAGCTCATGGACAAAAAGAATGGTTCACTCGCAGGTGAAATAAAAAATGACCACTGATTTGCTGAAACACAGTAAAATGTTTCAAACAAATTTTCACCCTTTTACAGATTTAGCTCGAGACAAAAAAGAACTCTCCATTGCATTTTTCACGAGAACCTTGAATTCACCTTGAATTAACCTTGAATTGAATGAACAGACCATAATATTGTAAATAATTCTATACGCTTTTAATTTTGCCTTTGTTAATATAGAATGATTTTTTGCGGTATTCGACTTACAAATTATAAAATTTCTAAATACAAAAGATTTCAGAAAAATCTCACAAAGATTTCAAAAATTCATAAAAATGTCATACAGATTTCAAAAGGATACAAGAATTCCAAAGATTTCAACCGATTTTAAAAGGTTTCAAATTATTTTAGAATATTTAAAAAGATTTGAAATTTAAGATTAATTTAAAAATTCACAAATAGTTTACAAATTTGACAGAAATTGCTCAAAAATTTGGAACGGTTTTTGCAAAACATTAAAAAGATTACAAAATGGTTCACACAAATTTTAAGATTTTACAAATACCACACAAAAAATAAATATTACATACGAGGCCGTGAAAAAAATTTGTAACGCCCTGTGGGAGAGGGAGGGGGGCACGACGAGGTTCACTGCAATGTTAAACTTACACAGACCTTATACAGAAAAAGCGACCAGAGGGGGGTCCAAAATGTCAGGAAAAAGCCTAAAGTATTTTTTAACGGCCTTGCATATATATGAGGTGTCAAAAAATGGTCTCTTCAAAGTATATATCATTCGATACAGAATTTCATGAAACGTATAGATTCATAAAGTCTCAGAAAATTATTTTTGGTGCCTATTTGAAAATCTTAAAAATCAGTTGTATCTTGATGATCTGAAAGATCTAAATTCTATTGAAGATCCTAGTACCTAATAGACCGTGGGCTCACAACGTAAATGGGGACGTGATAGGGATAAGGCCAATTTTCACATGAGATGTTCGTCTGATGATGAGGAACGTAAAAATGGGTGCCTGGCAGGTGTGAGTGGATGCGTTTACCTGTGGCGACCTGACAAAGGTGCGAATTTTTGGCAGTTAACTAACGTGACACGGATAAGGTTGAAAATTGGTGTACATATAGGGGCTGTCATTATAAATAGCTCCTGTGCATTGCCAGGCACTTACCTGGATGCAAAAGTGTTGCCAGGCGGCTTCGAAGTCGCCGGACATTCAGGTGAAATTTCTTGAAATTGATTTTACAGGATAAAGTTTCAAACAAAAGTTGGCCCACTCCCAGAGATGCATATTTTCATTGGTATATAATTTTTTGATAAAATTGATATATTTGGAGAAAACATCGATTAAAGAAATACCATAACAATAAAAAGCCCTTTTTATTGACAACAAGTGATTTTTTCGAAAATTGTTAAAAGACAAAAGGTCGAACGTATCTCAACGACAAAACATAAACTTTAACTATAATAAATAATGGATATTTTAAAGTAAAGCGATTTTGTTGTTTAATTTTTATAATCATATTCACCTTTATTACAACTTTCTACGATAATCAGAAGCTGAGAACGTGACACTGATTATGATTATTTATAGCAGAATAAGTTATTATTTTAACTAAAAGTGGCTGACGCCAATTATTTGCACAAGACTTGCTTTATTCGTGTACTAATTTTGAGCACACCTTCTTTTAAATTGCTAAAGATACAGCAGGTGATAGAAAAAATGGGGAAAAGAAGGGAAAACGCGAATAACTTGGTAAATATTAACATTTTGATCAAATACTTCTCATTCGTCTTGGAGTATACCTGTCATAGAGTACCTTTTGTCTTTCAATAATTTTCGAAAAAATCACTTGTTGTCAATAAAAAGGGCTTTTTATTATTATGGTATTTCTTTAATGGATGTTTTCTCCAAATATATCAATTTTATCCAGAAATGATATACCAATGAAAATATGCATCTCTGGGAGTGGGCCAACTTTTGTTTAAAACTTTTTCTTGTAAAATCAATTTCAAGAAATTTCACCTGAATGTCCGGCTACTTCGAAGCCGCCTGGCGACACTTTTGCATCCAGGTAAGTGCCTGGCAATGCGCAGGTGCTATTTCTAATGTGAACCCCTACATGGACACTAATTTTCAACCTTATCGGAGTCACGCTAGTTAACTGGCAAAAATTCGCACCTTTGACAGGTCGCAACAGGTAAACGCATCCACTCACACGCGCCAGGCACCCATTTTTACGTTCCTCATCATCAGACGAACATCTCATGTGAAAATTGGCCTTATCCGTATCACGTCCCCATTTACGTTGTGAGCCCACGGTCTATAATGGAAGGAAAGTGGCCTGGAAATATTTACTCAATACCTTCTGTTAGCTTCAGTGAATTTCCAAAGTACCCCATCCTTTGAATTGAAGGATTAAACCTAGAGACGTAAAGAAAAGCAGGTATATATTTGGGACGAGAGGGCGGAGCACTTCAGACACTCCTGTTAGATCCCATTGATTTTCTTGTTTTTCATGAAATATTTTTCATTTCTTTTAACCGTCATGTCTACCTACAAGTATTTAAATATTTTCTTGATTCAAAAAAATATTAATTGAAGACAAAAAGTATACATTTTACACCAAATGAATGACTCATTGTTCCAAATGAATATGCCATGAATTGGAATTAATATTTCTTTGAGATGGGGAAATATGAATTAAAGAAAAGACATATATTTTAAGATCAAGTAAATATTTTATAGGTTAAAAAAATTATTTTCCCACAGAAAATTTCTGAATATTTGAAGCACAAAAATATATCTCTGATTCAAAAAAATATTTCTTTGGCCTAGATCATGCGTGAGTGCAATAAAGTAGTAAGTACTGCAATTGTAGTACATATTTTTCTAAATACTATGACAAAGCCACCGAACGCGTCCTCGGGTTGCGGATAGAGGGTCCCTGTACCAAGGGTTTCTGCTGAATATGGTTACAAAAATAAATAAGCAGTCGCGGACAATTGTCCAGGGGTGGTCCCGAAGAAATTAAGCCCAAGCGGAGGTGTGAAAACCGTGCCGAAAGCTGAATGTCACCTGGGTGAGGTGTCTAGAACGGTAACTCTTGGATACCGGGCGACCTCTCAGAGTAAGCAGCCTTATCCTTGCATGCGGGGCTCTAAAAGGATGGACAAACCCCTTTCCCTAGCTTCTCGTGGGAACAACAATGATAACACCAAACATAGTTGTAGTAAGTGCGGTTCAAAACAACAGAACGCGCAGGGCTCCCGACAATGGGTCGGCCAACAATGCCGATCAATCTAGAGCTGGGGGAGCCAATGAAAATGGATTCAATGCAGTGGATCGGCGGGATCTCGTGACCTTTGGGTGGACGGAGCAACTGAATCACGACTTGCTAGACTGCTACGATGCGAGTGTGGCTCGTGAACAGCGTTACATGGCACGGCTGCATGCACTGTGGTGCGAGAAAAACCCGGAGCTATCGCACTTTTCGCAGCAACGTCTGCGAAACCATGCTGAACTACTCCGTAAAAGGGGCTATGTAAGCGGAACGCCT
>NC_046666.1:114352862-114354105 GCF_010883055.1 Belonocnema kinseyi | reverse complement strand
CCTCGCCGACAGTTCGGAAGACCAAATCTGTCGGATGAGACGTTTGTATCTGCTTCGGAGAGTATCCTTTATAGATGTCACATCCTGAATGCGGCTCTGTAGGACGCCCAGGTATGTGTAAGTCTCTCTAGTGCAAAGATGTCGTATGGCGCTTCTATCAACGAGCTCAGGGTTTTCAGGGATGCCATTAAGTTTTCCTCGCTTCAAATAAACCTTGGCGCATTTATCTAACCCAAATTCCATTCCAATTTCCTTAGTATATCGTTCGACAATCTCCAGAGCTAGATACAGTTGCTCTCTGTTTTTAGCATAGATCTTAAGGTCGTCCATGTAAAATACATGAGTGACCTTGCACTTTCGATCTGCAGGTTTGCCGCACAAGTACCCGTCGGAATGGCGCAGTGCTAGAGATAGTGGCAATAATGTAAGGCAAAAGAGGAGTGGGCTCACGGTGTCGCCCTGAAAGATACCTCTCTGAAACGTGACCTTATTAGTTGTCACACGATTTTTGCGAGATGAGATAGTAAAACTGGTTTTCCAAAGCGGCATCAATCTCTCTATGCACCCAACTATTTGCGTATGAACCTTTAAGATTTCCAAAAGACAGATGATAAGTCTATGGGATGTAGAATCGAAAGCTTTCCGATAATCAATCCAGACCATCGATAGGTCACGCTGGTAGAATACTGCATCTTTGCAGACACATATATCGATGAGCAGGTTCTCCCGACATCCGGCTACGCCTTTCTTTGAGCCTCTTTGTTCATACATTTCTTGCCACACAGGTTCAATTGCCCGAACAATCCTATCATTTAGGATAGCTGTGAATATCTTATACAGCGTGTTCAGACACGTTATTGGCCTGTAGTTCTTCGGGTCAGCTAAGTTGTCTATTTTCGTTGATTTTCTCTGACCAATCTCTCCCTCCGCTCTAGACTTCTCTTAGCGTCAGATAGTATCCCTATTCTCTCAACAATATGTTGCCTGATGGTCAGCAGCTTTGACTTGTTAAGTGTGTGATAACTGGGTCCGGAGTTCGCGCGCGAACTTTCAAACCATGGCGGTAAAATTCCTCCCAGATGTGATGTAGTCAATCACACATTGAATGCGGGACGCGTACTGTCTTGCCCAGCCTATCTTGTGATCAGCCGTTGGTTTTGTTTTACGGTTCGCATCGGCCAAAGCTCTCGCTGCATTATACACACAATAATTGATAGCCCAGAGGTCGGATTCACTGGAAAAA
>NC_046666.1:114344082-114352762 GCF_010883055.1 Belonocnema kinseyi | reverse complement strand
ATAATATAGATTGTATTACTTATTGCAACTGGTTGTGATACTATTGTAAACAACTCCAACTCTCTTCGGGAGGGAGTGTTAAAATAAGTCTCAGAGTAGTTGCAGTTGTGTGTATGTGTGTATGAACGGCGCATGCGCTAAGCGCCTGTCGCCGACTATGCGTAGGTGTGATGCCGAACGCGGCACTCACTGACCGACTGCCCTCCTTTGTGCCTCTTAGTATTACAATAAAGTGAACCCTTGTTTTGTGTAATTGTGAGTTCATTTATTTCACCTGCAACCTGCCCAGCTAGTCTAACACTTTGGAATAACTATGTGAACATAAAATCCATATTAAATGGCCGTTGTTCAGGTCTCTCTTCGTCTTCTCCATCTTCTTTTCGTTCATTGTGATACATTCAAATGTATGCAGCGTTAGGATTTCCATCGTCTGAATCTTGCCTCGTAGTACCCACTCCAGAGTTTCGTGTATCAGTGTACCTTTCTTCTTTATCTTGTTGAATCCTAATTGCATTTACACCATCATGTAAATTTTTATCTTCAGAATCACTTTCGCTTCTATCACTATGACTCATGGGACTATTACTATTTCTGCAGTTTCCGTCTTTCTGAGGCTGATCACTGTTTCGCCCATTACAGGCCTCATCAATACGTCTAATATAGTGACGTTGGCCAATTTCTTCATCACTGCTCACGTTTCTTTCTTCTGAAACTAAATACATGTGTTCAAGTGCATTACTTTTGACGTCATTATTTGAAATGTTTGAATAACTCAATTGTATTGGAGTTTTCTATGAAGCGCATTAATCGATAATGAATGAAAGAGTCGATCCAGGTGTTACGTAGATTTTAAAATTGCATGATTGACTTATAAATGTCGCAGTTTTAATAATTGAATATGATAATTCTGACAAGGTGTAGAAGGTGTAAAAACAATCTTTTTAAAATGTGTGATTAAAACAAGTAAACGCATAATTAACTTTAAAATAAAAGCTGGTCAGTGCTTTACGATCATGGACATAAATCTCTAGTCGCCTCTGGGCCCTCTAGATCACTGTAAGCGTAATGTGCAACCTACTTTCGTTTCAATATTTACAAACACGAAAATAAAAAAAGACTCAAGTGGAAAGAAACATTTTCTCTAATAAAAGTAAACAAATCCTAGGTGGCCATGCCGCCCCTTGATATTTGCCACTCTATAAGGCTCGTAAACAATATTCTTTTTGCCCCTTAGACTGCATACAGCACTCTCTGTACCACATGTTCCATGGGATACTTCGTTTACCTGAATACTTTTGAAGAATTGATTCTGATGGGACATCTTCATTTTGTCGAAGAAGTAGAATTCCCAATAGTGAAATATATCGAAAATATAATTACCAATATATAAAACATTTCCGAGAAATGTAATTGTCCGTCAAATTGTCGAAAATAGATAAAAGTACCGAAAATATTCAGTAACGAAATTTAAATATTCTGAAGGGGGAAATTAATGAAACTAGAAAAGTTTTGAAATTTCATGTGGTTAATATTATAAGATTCTCGAAATTATATAATTATCGAATATTCAAAACCCCGAAAAAATTTGAATTTATGTCCACTTAACTAATTCCTAATTAAATTACGATTGTCCTATTGCTTCGTCAATTCATTAAATAAAGTAATGGCTACGTAAACTCGACTAATTTTTAGTAACTTTCCTTAAACGTCTAGTCATTTCCTAAGCAAATGAAATCTAAGGAAAGGTTAGTCACTTATTTCCGCTGCTTATTAGTTAAAAATATAATTAATTTCAAATCAGTAATATATTTTTTTTTAAATACATAGTAATTTTTAACTAATTCGGGTCTAGAATGTTTTTAAAAGGGATAAGTGCGAGTCCATGCGAAAACAAAAAAGTAAAAGTAAATAATAATCCTACAGTATATAATAATTAATTATAAGCACAAATATAAGTAAAATAATCCATTCGAATATTTATATATTACCACTATCATGTTTTACCTATTGGTTAGCTGATTTCTTAATCGATTATTTGTTATTACCAATAATCATGAAATCGCGGTATTTTCTCAAGACGCGTTTGCTTGGGTTGTTACTTTCAATTAAGTGATAGGTAAAAAGTGTATGCAGGACTTTGTTTTAACAGTATGAAGTAAGCTTAAAAATGAAGTCTTATTATTATTATTATTATTATCTTATATAATTAACATTGTGCATTTTTCAGTAAAGACAAAGTAATGATGAATTTCATTTTTTCAAGGAAATCGCGATCTGTTTTTTGATATTGCATTCCCAAATTGAAAAAAACAACATGCTCAAGAGACATAAAAATGATTTTGTTTCAAAGTAAAAGGTTTTTCTAGCCAAAATTTACATTTTTAAACCTTTAGTTCAACTCTTTGCCGAATCTAGAAAAGTGCACCTAAAAATTTGAAAAAATCCTAAATAATAAAATCTTACTTTTTGTACTTAAATCAAGAGTACGGTTTAATATTTTTGAGTTGCTGGTATTCATGCAAAATATGTACTCGACCAATGGTAATTTCGAGAGCCAAAGTCCGTGATTCCTCGTTAACATTCATTTTTTTTATAAGGAGGAACCTTAGATTCAATTAGATATAGAAGGGAATATAAAGGAATTTTCAGTTACACCTCACGATAAACTTAAATTTAACGACGAATCTCAGACTTTTAGTTTTGACTCTCAAAAGTAGTATTGCACGACAAAATATATTTTCTGACTGCGCAGCAATCACATAATATTTAATCGTGCCTTTAAGTTAGATTTAAAAAATAGGATATACTCTTGATTTTATGCTTTTTTCACATATTTAGGAACACATTTCCAGATTTGGCAACAAGTTGAACTCAAGATTTCAAAATGTTCATTTACCTGAACCAAATGTTTTGACAGGCTCCTTCAAATAATTTCAATGGAGACTGATTCGACGCGAAATTTTCTAATATTATAAATCATTTTATTCACTAAGTCGTAGATTACCATTCAAGAAGGTGGATCACAATTATTATCTTCCTAAATCCTATGTCCAATATATTTGTTGCAAAGAATATTATGCAAACAAAATTTTATACAAGCTTTCACAGAACTTCACAGACCGGGTCAAAATTTAAAAATACAAAAATTTGACTCTGAATAAAATTTTTTAAATAAATCCGTAATTTCGCTTACAATAAGTACGAGGTAGATTAGTGAGTGCAGAACACCAATCTAGGATCAACATTTAGAAATCCCAATATTTGACAGAAAATTGAGCAAATTTTAATAAATTGGTATATTTCCATGATAGTTAGTACTTAGTGGTTTCTGAGGCTCCGAACATAAATTGGGGGGTTAACATTAAAAATTGCAAAAAATACCTATATTTTGAAAATTTCGTTCAATTGGTGGATTTCCATGAAAGTCAGCAAGAGATTGTTTTGCAAATAAGTGAAAGAAAATTTGAGGTGAAAATTCAGAAATTCAAAAATAATTTCAAATTTTCTTAAGACAGTATTCTACTTTGAACGCTCGAAAAAAAAGATATTTTGTGAAATTTTTCTGAAATTATTGATAATGATATCGATACAGAATTTATTTGGCTTAATAAACACACTCTTGAAAATGCATTAAAAATTTTTTTGGATTTATTTTATGCACTTTTTACACATAAAAACGTCATTCAAAGTCAACTCCTCAAAAAGTATGTACATCCGCGCTGTTATAAAAGTCTCAAGAATGGGTGGTTCGAAATAAAAAAGTAAGTAAAAGCAGCCGGCTAAACTAGGAGTATTAGAACAAAAAAAATTTACTATATTTTTTTTGCAAAAAACTGTTAAAATAAACCCACTTTTTTCGTTTTTTGTTTGTTTTTTCATCGCCATTTTGTTATTTTTGCATGTATATTAGAAATCCTAGTTCAGCCGGTTGCTGGAGTCATGCTGAATCTAAAACTGTTTACTTTTTTTGTTTCGGACCGCCCATTCTCGAGATTTTTACAACAGTGCGGATCTACGTACTTTTTGAGGAGTTGACTTTGACTGACGTATTTATGTATACGAGACCGAACGCGCGCTTTCGCGCGCGCGTTCACTTTTCTTTGAAGGTATTATATTTGATTATATTTTATGTATTTCTTTATTATCAGATGTACTAGTTTATGTTTCTCCTATATTTTCTAAATTTGACAGCCTATCTAGCTGTTTAAATCTTAAATCTTTATTCATGAATTAGATACATACATAACTTAATAATTAAAAATTGTAAATTTAAAATAACAAGTTATAATCAGTACATATCAACATGTACAATAAGGCGTATCAAAAAAAATGGGAAACAAACATTTTTTAAGGTTATACGCACACTGATAAAAGAATACTCACTTTCTTTTGAAAGATTCAATATAATTCTGGAGGTTTCTCCTAATCAAAACATCTCTTATTTCCGTAATCGGTTTCACCATTGGCATTGCATTACTGTTTATATTATTCATTTTTTAACTTTCACAAGCCACACGATCACAAGAGGCACGAGCGTCTTGTATTTACGGAAAGGTCGGGGGTTAGTGTTGTACGAACTAAAGCAAGGCGGTAATTTTGAAAATGCATTTTGATTTATAGGCATAAAACTGATGCTACAATTATTTTAGGCCAGAATTTTCAGCTGTACGAGCAAACTGATTATAGGAAATATGCTGTTTGATCATGACAGCTAGAATGTTTAGCATGTGAGGATAGAATTACCTCCCAAATTTTCTGTCTGTAGGAGACAGACGGCTTATATATCTTAGCTATCTAGTTTGCAGTTCTACCTAAACTTTATTGTAAATTCAGCTATATCTCCCCGGTAATTTATTTCTAGCTGCAATAGCTATACCATTTTTTTCAGTGTGCCAAGATCGAACTCGGGAAAATGCCACGTACAATTTTCCATGATTAAATACATCTTTACGAAGATCTAACCTAATAGCATCAAAAGTTTGTGCTTCACAATACAATGTAATACGATGTATAATGACAATGTCCCCTGCCTTATCTCCTGTTAAAATGCGACATCGTAGAAGATTACTTGCAAGTTCGATTATTTGCAAACGCGTACCATTACATAGACCTTCGTTAATAGAAAGATTAAGAATTACCATAACAATAAAATTGTTTCTTAATTGTAATTCATGAGGAGGAAGGGTTGATGGATTCAATGTGTTCAAGTATTCTATGAGTATTGCATCATTTATATCCCCATTATCACAATTTTCAACAGTATCTAAACTTGTATAAATTCGTTCTGTGGTTTTGTCCAATAGATCCACGACTTTGTAATTTATTTCTTTAACATCAACATTTCTAACTGATAATATTTCTGTCTTTGCTAGATCTCCAAATCTTCGATCCTTAATAAGTTTATTAGATATTGTCTGTACTATATTATGGGTTCTAGTAGCTATATATTTTTCTGGGGCTATTAAGTAATTCTCGTTGTCATTTGAAGTACCATCTTTACAGACAATAAATACTTTGCGAATTCTGCTTCTTGTGGTAAAGTACAAATATTTTCTGTTACTAAAAATACAGAGAAATGCTTCCAAAGTGAATTCAGTTTAATGAATAAGTTTTCTAATTCGCTGCGAGTTGCATGAGTTTTCACAGGCAGTAATTGCCTAAAATCTCTGCCAAGAATTATAATTTTTCCACCAAGTGGTAAATCAACATTCATGAAGTCACGCAATGTTCGATCCACTAATTCCTAAGCATACCTTGGCGCCATTGGAGCTTCGTCCCAAATACAAATATCTATTTCTCGTTAGTATTGAGCATCTTTAGATTGAGTTTTTATACGGGAGACGGAATTAGAAAATAAAGGAACTGGCGTCTCGAAAGTGTTATGTACGGTCTTTCCTTGTGGAAGTAATATTCATGCAATACCTGTGAATGCCATCGCACAAATATTTTTTGCCTTGTATTTTAACAAATAATATGTAGTCGTATAAATGTATGTGTTTCCTGAGCCACCAGGTCCATTAATATAAAAACATGATGTAAAAGGCCTTTCTTCGTTCGACAAAGCAATTTTAAGGATTGTGTGTACAATATCTTTTTGTTTTGCATTTAATTTGTAGTACTGAATCTGACCGAGTTGTTCATGTTGAGTAAGCGATACCTCGTCATCGTGAATCTCAATATCGTTCCGAAATTCAGTTATTTGTGGCATCGTTGTAAAGTGACTAATATCGAATCTTTCGTAAGAAAGATAGGTATTTATCTGAATTTATGATCTTATGTATGCTTCTTGTATATTATAGTTCCTCTGAAAATCTTGTGACATAGCATATTTAAATCTATCCCGTAGTTCCTCAATTGTTTTTTTATAATTCATCTAATAAGATTTATAAAAAACATTACATTCACAAAGAGCATTATCTATAGCATATGTAACATCTAATTATAACGTAAAAGTTTGGTTACATCGAATATTAGTAGCCTTACTTTGATCTATTATAAATAATTGGCCATATGAAGGACTATCATCTTCAGAAGGATACAGGGAAGTGTTTATCTGATAATAAACTTGACTAAATATTTTTAAACACAAATACCCAGGTCGTCTGTTTATTTTGATATTCACTAAATTAGCATTAAATGCTGCGAAAGCAAAAGAATTATTATAGCAACGTATATGTTGATGAAAGTGATTTGTTTGTTACTCAGTTCGGTTGAATAAATCTGTCAAAATAATAGGTGGAGCAGACAGCGGTGCCAACTTAACTTCTCCATTGCTGCAACAATCATTAAAAGAATTTCTCTCATAGCGACTTTTTCAGTAGCAAAGTGAATAGCACCACAATGAACACACTTAACATTCATTTATCCGAAGAAATGTTCTTTGATATCTTTTCGTTCTGATATCGCGAAGGCGAGACTGATTCTGGTTAGTTAATAAATTAGAATCATTTAACTGAAAAGAAGTGTTATACTTAACGACAGCTCGATAATGCGATCATTATTACTTTCTTTTCCACGTGGTAAACCTGATCAATTCGATTCTGATTTCTTTCACGATATCTTCTCTAGCGATCGGCATTTTTTTGACGTTTCATTATTTGAAAATGTTCTTCTTCAAGTTCGTTTCGCTGAATATTTCTTGTAGGTATATTGAAATTTTTTTTAGATATAGAAATAGTATATGAAATGGCGTACTATATTTGAATTACCTATTACACTGACAATATTTTAAGATTTAATGATATATGCATGTGATCTCGGTTATTTACATATCTAAATATATATGTATCTTCATTTGTATCTATATCTTTATCTATTTCAAATCTTGATCTGTATCTATATCTGTATTTAATCTTTATTTGCATCTGTATCTGGATTTAATCTTTATTTGCATTTGTATCTGTATTTTATATTTACCTGTATCTCTTTTTATCTATATTTAGTTAATGAATTATACTTTTTAATATCACTGTTTTTAATGAAATTGAAAATAAATCCACGGATTTACCTGTAAAAATAAGTTCATGCAGTATAGTTAAATTGTTTATTTCATCTATTAACTTTTTTAAAGAGAATAAATATCTCAAATAATACTTACCTAATAATGTATCTGCTACCTTACAGTATCTGTCAAAATGACTTGACATACGTTTAAAAAAATCCTAAAACTATAAAAATATTATTTTGTAACCTGTGAATAAAATTTTTACATAATATTTATAAATAAAATGTCTGAAGATAATTTATAACTTAATTTAAATTCACACTTTAAACAGTAGTGATAAAGAGTCATGTATATTCCACTTCACCACCTTTTTACATTTTTTGATCACCCCAAATCCGTTTTATAAAAAAGACATAGAAATCCCATAAAGTTGTTTGAAATTTTGAAAAATCCATAAAATATTTTTAAAATAATAAAAAGATGATGTAATTCTTCAAATATCAATGTGAATGTTTAAAATCCATTAAAATTGTATTACTAACTTCGAGCTTTCTTAAAATGGTTTAAAAGCTCTTGAAATTAATATAAATCACTGAAAAATTATAAAAACAATATCTTCAAATTCATTAAAATTTGACTGAAAAATTTGAAATTACATACAATGACTGACATTTTAAGAATACATCTTAAAATTGGTGTAAATCTTTAGAAGTCCCTTAAAGTTTTTTATACGTATCAACAATATAAAAATCATTATAACTCAACACCCTTTGAAAGCATACAAAGTATTAGTTGCATTGAAAGTAGTTCCATTGAAAAGTTTCATGAAACTTCGCATATTCTCAGATTTATTTATTCATTAATAAATTATGTAATACAGTATGTTACGATAATTGTCCCTTAAAGACAATAATAAAAGATCGTCCAAAAATGAAATTAATTTTTATATGTTGTACATTTCAAAATTTTTGTAGCATGCAAATTTAAAATGAAACATATATATATATATATATTTATATACTTCGGTTCGGTTTTGATTCCTCTAGAATCAAACCGAAGGGCCTCTGACAAAGCCACCGAACGTGTCCTCGGGTTGCGGATAGAGGGTCTCTGTACCAAGGGTTTCTGCTGATAATGGTTACAAAAATAAATAGGCAGTCGCGGACAATTGTCCAGGGGTAGTCCCGAAGGAATTAACCCCCAAGCGGAGGTGTGAAAACCGTGCCGAAAGCTGAA
>NC_046666.1:114336889-114343982 GCF_010883055.1 Belonocnema kinseyi | reverse complement strand
AATTTTCGGCACCAGCTGACAAAAACATCATAGCCAAGGAGAATGAAAAGAAAGAGAGGTATCGAGACCTTATAGGGGAGTTGCAACGATTGTACCCGGAATATTCTGTTAAACTGATTGTCCTTATCATCGGCGCTCTTGGAGCCTAAAAACCATCCCTGCGTGTCAACAATATGCTAGAACACTTGCGGGAAAAGTGCAGAAGGCGGTTGTCCTTGGGTCGCTCCGTGTTCTTAGGGTGCACGAGGCTTTTGCAGGATCGTCGTATTGATTCTTTTACAGACTGTAACCACCTATCTCACGGTTGTGAGACGTGGTTGTGGCTGAAATTTTACCGCGATTTCGCTGGAAGCGGGTGCAATTTTTCAGATTAGCAACCGCTAAATATCTACATTTTACACGTCTACTATCTATAAGCCTTTGGGCTAGACTAGCCCCGGCAGGCAAACATAACAAGGTGGACAGAAGCAGAGTATGAGCACTGTTGGGCGTCTGCACGCCAAACGACTTTTGCGCGATTCAAGTCTCTCTCTCTCTCTTACCTCCAACACACTCTTTAACATATTTTTCGCGTCTTTCAACCATGTGTCTTAATTTATTTCCGCCATTCACTTTCGCACATGTAGTTGCTGACATATTATCGCAAAATAGTGGCATTAGAAAAAAGTTCTTTTCTGTCATGGTTTTGATTGAATTGTGTATTGACGTGAGTTCTTGGCAGGTTTCGCTCATCGCTATATACTCTGCTTGACAAGTCGACAAAGCAACACTTTGTTGTTTGTGTGTTCTCCATGAAACTTCGTTGCCATATAGTTTGATGACATACCCACAAGTTGTAAGTGAGTTTTTACAGTCTGACAAGCTTGCATCAGAGCAAGCTTGTCCATCTGACTGGTCTAGTGGAGCTCACCAAATACGAGGGTGGTTCAAATATGATCGAGACACTTACTTTGACACGTTTATTTACTATCGACAAAATTTACAAAAATTTATAAATTTTCTAGGTATTTCCCCTCACAAGTTACGCATTTTTCCCACCTTTCAGGAATTTTTTTGATGTCGGTATCGAAAAGTTCCTTGGGCAACTCGGACAGCCATGTGCTCACGAACTCCTCTACCTCGTCGTCGGTGTTGTATCTTTGTCCTCCGAGGGCTTCTTTCAGTGGTCCAAACATGTGTTAGTCGCAGGGTGGTAAATATGGAGTGTAGGGGGGGGTGTTCCAGTACCTCCCACCCCACTTCCGATATTGTATCGAGCGTGAGACGCACGGTATGAGGACACGCGCTATCCTGGAGAAGAATCGCACTTCGTGCTGGAATGCTCCTACGTTTTGAGCGATAAGCGGGTTTCACGTGTGTTTTCAGAAGGTTAGAGTAGTATGCAGCATTGATGGAACGTTGGGTGCGCAGTAAATCGACGTACAGCACGTCCCGCCCGTCCCAGAACACAGTACACATAACCTTACCCGCGGACCTGGTTGTCTTCGCTTTGACTGGCGCCCCTTCCTCCTTCCTCTACTCTTTAGAAGACACCTTGCTTTCGGGAGTGTAATAGTGTATGTCTCGCCTGTAGTGAGGATTCGCGTTAAAAAACCGTCCCCCTCCGCTTCGTATCGCGTCAGCAAGCGGAGAAAAACTTCCAACCGCGTGAATTTTTGCTCGAAGTTCAACAGTTTAGGAACCCATCGCGCCGTTACTTTGCGATATGGAAGGTGTTCGTGGATGATAGACTCTACACTACCAATACTGATGCCGAGTTAAGCCGAAATGTCTAGAACATTCATCCTACGGTCCTCCAAAATCGTTTGTTCTACGCGTCGAATGTTGTCTGGTGTCATGCTGGTTCGCGGTCGACGATCATGCGGCTCATTCTCGACGGTTTCGCGGCCATTCTTGAATGCTTTGGCCCATTTAAATACTGTAGCCTTACTCAGGCATTCACTACCGAACTGATTTTACAAACGCAGAAAAATTTCCGTGTTTTTAATCCCTTCCCGCACTAAAAAACGAACGACAATACGATGCATAACGGCGGTCGGCACTTGGCGGTCACTCATGGTCGTGGCACGCGCGTGAAACATGCGCTCCCCATGAAAACTATGCCACACTGTTCATAAGGGACCCAGCTATCACATCCTCAAGCAACGACCTTCAAAACATATATGCGCGCCATCTACAGCGTTTGTATCGATCATATTTGAACCACCCTCGTACAATAGGGAACCTATAGCTTCTCTATACAGCCTACTAGGTATATTTTCGTGTGTATATTCTGTTTCCTCCCTCCCGTTCCTATTTCTGCTTGAGGCATCGCTAGATTTCATAGGACTGGTAACAGGTCTACAAATATCAAGCCCGAATCGATTGAGCACCTTAATGATAAATTTTGTTTGATTTATTCCAATAGTCTGTTCATGAATATCTCTAACGACTCGGATCCCTAAGAATTCTTTGGGGTTGATAGATATTTAACTTTAAACTCTAGATTTAATTGATCTCTGGTTTCTTCTAGCATCTTATGGCTTAAGCTGGCCACCAGAATGTCATCTACATACAGAGTCACGATAACGACATCTTTGTCAGTGTTTTTCATAAATAAACAGGGATCTATATCATTGGTTCTAAATTTTAGTTTTATCCTGATTCCAGAAAATTTATCATTTCACTTGTTTGGGCTGATTTTCAAGTCATATAGAGATTTGTTTAATTTCCAAACGAATTGACTTTCATTTCTTTATCTATAAGAATTCCCTCTGGAACTTCCATATAGATATCTTCAGTCAGATCTCCATATAGAACGGCAGTGTCAATATCTAGTTGCTTTATTTTTAAATTAAACTTCTTTACAATGGATAAAAAAGCTCTAATTAAGGACATTCTGAATACCGGGGCGAACGTTTCCCTCAGATCATAATAATTTTTGTCCTGGAAGCCGCGTGTCACTAATCTCGCTCTAAATTTAACTTTCCTGATTCGTCAACTTTTCTTTTGAATATCCACCCAGAACTGATAATGTTTGGTTTTTCCTTGCCAATAAGGATATTACATTTTTCCATGACCGCGAAAACTACTTTATGTTCGAGTGCATCTAGTTCAGATTTTATTGCTTCTATCCAGTGTTTGCTTTCAGGAGAATTCACAGCTTCTCTGTATGTCTGCGGATCTCCCTGAATTTTAGCTAATAGTGCGTGATATTTTATATCGCTCAGACATTTATCCAGTCTTTCTGTTTCAGGTATTTCGGGTGTTTCGCGGAGGAGGAACATTACTTTCGCGTCTTTGCGAGGTCTGCCTCTCTTTCTTTTCAGTTGCTGAGACTCTAGTTCTTCCTCTGTTTCTAAAATGGGCTTTTCAACTCTTTCGAAAGTTTTCTGATTGTTTATAGATTCTAATGATTCTATAGTGAATTTTGCATTTGTATCACTTTTGTCATAGATGTCTTTATAAGTAAGATTTTCTGCGAATCTTACGTGTTTGCTTTCATATAATTTGTTTTCGTCTGGTACAAATATTACATAACCAGTCTGCATATACCCAACAAGAATTCCCCTTAAAGCTTGCGGAGAGAATTTAGTGACTGTATTTCTATGAATTTTGATAAATGCTAAACATCCAAACCTTCTAATTTGATTCAAACAGTCTGATTAGTCTTTTAAAATTTCTCTCAATGGAGTTCTCATATCCATAGACTTACGAGAAGTATTAAATCTTTGAGCAACACCGTTGTGTTCTGGAGTATCAGAGAAAGTTAATTGTAATTCCGCGACAAACTTCTTTAGTACTTCAGTGGTATCCTGACTAGTAAATTCAGTGCCTCGATCGCATCTGAGAAAGCATAATTTCTCCTCTGACTCGATCAAGTTTCGCATACTTGTCACGAAGAATTCCACACACCCTGGAACTTCAGTTTTAGATTCCATTGGAAAAGCCAAAGCAGCTCTTGTGTAGTCATCCATTATTACCAATATAAATCTAAAATTACTTGGATGAGTAGCAGCAGATATAGGACCAATCGCATCAGCATGGATGATTTGTAAAGGTTTATTCGCTCGCAATCTAATCTTCTGAAAAGGAAATTTCACACTATTTGCTTCTAAGCATATTTGGCATTCTGAAATTCTTGTGTCATTTTTCAGTTTTTCTGGATTTATTAATCCATTACTCTATTTAGATAAGGCTGTTAAATAGGGTTTTGAGACGTGGCCTACTCTAATTTGCCGCAACATAGCCTCATATAGCTTATATTTTTTTGAGCAGATTAATTTGTCTTTGTTAATCTCTTCGTTTACAACCTGATCTATCTCTTCATTATTAAAATGAACCTTTCTATTTTTTGAAGTATCTAAGAATTCTGAGTTAAATTTTATTTCTTTTTCATCATGTTCTATTTGAACTTCTTGCTTATTTAATTCAAAATTTTTATTGTCCTCGAGATCGTTGTTATTCTAATTATTAATTGAATTGTTCTTTTACGTATAGTATTATAAAAACTTTTCGCTTCACGTTTGTTCGAACTATTCGGATAAAAGTTTTCATTCTTAAAGTTATCAGAATGCATATCTGTTCTCGATTTAATTATCCAAAAGGGATTTTTATATTCTGCCTTGAGTATGCTTTCATTTATTAACGGGTCATAAATGTCTATAATTTGATTGTTCAAGTAAACTTCTAGTCCCTGATCAACGAATCTTCTTAAAGATAACAAATTATCTGATAAGTTTTTTGAATACCGAATATTATCTAACAGATATTCTTTCTCAGTACAAGTTTTAATTTTAGCTTTACCCTTTCCTGCGGTTTTGAAAGTACTATCTTTATTTGCGCAGTTAATCTTTGTTCTCGCATTACAGTCAAAATCGTTGAAATATATTTTAGAATTGCTCAGGTGCTCGGTTGCACCTGAGTCTGCTATAAACTCTATTAAAGTGTTATCTAAATTACTGTTTTCAGAAGTATCGTACATACCTCCATAGTTATCAGCAATGGCTTGTAGAGAAAGCGTGGCAGTATCACGGCCTCTGTAGCCGCTGTTTCTGCCCCTGGAGAACACACGAGAGGCTCCCTGCCCTCTGTTGCCACGTTGTTGTCTAGCGAAGAGGGTGTCTCGTTGCCCCTCCACCTCGTAGGTTGACCTATTGTAGTTTTGAATCTTCCTAGCTTTGTCTCTAGTGGCAGTAGCTTTTTCACCTTGCTGAGGCGTCCAACGAACCTTCTTGGGCTGGCCGACAACTGTTGACTCTTTGTCTTCACCCTGCTTTCGTTTTCTACAATCGCTGGCTATATGGCTACCCAGCTTATGACAGCTGTAACATAACCTCTTTCCAGGATGAGGGCATTTTTGTTCTAGATGGCCCTCCATGCCACAACCCTTGCACATAGTCCTCTTTGAAGGTGCATAGAATGCAACAACCTGAGGAACACCTTCCTTCTTAGGTTTCACTGCATCAGCCTGTGATAAAAAAATTTTTAGTTGACCGTCATTCATTTCCTTAGAAGCAGTTTCTCTAAATACACAGTCAGCTGTAAGAATTTCTGGGATTGAGCCTACTATAGGCTGAAGGAAATAATCTCGTTTTTCCTTTTCTGAAATTACACCTGCCTCGGGTACACTCTCAAAAACTCTCACCTTCTCTTCGAATTTGTCACAAAATTCTGATGCTGTCTATTTATTGGCTTTGAATTGCAACATGAGCAAGTCTTTTCTAGCAGAGATACTAGTGGTTGTATGTTCTAATCTTTTAAGTTCTTTTAATTTCATTAGGATCTCTTTAGTTTCCTGTAAATGCATGATCTTATTATAGTAAATAGAATCAATGTGATTGATAATAATGTCTCGAGTTTTAAATTTGTCTTCTGTTAATTTAATGTCATCAACTAAGATATTGGTATTCTCTTCAAAAAGATAATTTAATCTTTTGCTTCGTAATTCAGATTTCAACTAATCTTCAAATATCTCAAAATTAGAGTCTTTATATGGTTTGTAGATTCTAACTATAATGTGATGTTTCCCTGAGAATTCATTTTTTAGTTGTTCAGTTAATCTTATAATACTATTATTTTTTATAGTTATTTCATTTTCTTTCTCCTTTACCATTAAGAGATTTCTGAATTTACTTTCAACTAAATCATGAATCAAGTTCAGTGAGAAACTGTCATTTAAGCTATGATCTATAAATTGTGATTAGCTACTTACATGCCTTTGAGTATACCTTTCATGGCCTGATCTGTCAAAGATGATGTTGTTATCAAATCCTCTGGTAGTACCTTCACTGAGGGCGTTTGGCTTCTTTTTATCTAGGAAGTTCGAGGTTGCAGCAGGGTCAGAGTAGTAACGCTGCTCCTCCGCTGGAACCTCACTCAACTCCCCTTTCTCCAATTCCTTTTTTCTGAAATTAAGCCGTATGTTGTCTGCTGTTGGTCTGCTTCTTCCCTTAGGCGTGGAAGAACTAGGTGCCAGGAAAGGTATTTTCATAATGGAAATATCCTCAATTATTCTAGGTTTGCTACTTTCTTTGATTTCAGTAGATACCGGAGCACGCTGCTCAAGCTCTTTGCTAGGCTCAGCAGTATTTGCTATTGTTGGCTCTACTTCCATTCTCTTCTCTTCAGCTACCTCAGATGATTCTGGAGCTAGAAGTGCATGAACTGATGGCGATGAAGTATTCAATTTGCTCACCACCATTTCAAGTCCTTTCAAAAACGTCTTACTTTGATTATCCATCAATTGGAGTACTTCAGTTCGGGTGATTGTGCCTGGTTTGTACACTTAATCAAAATTGAAGTATCGTTCTCTTTTTGGCCATACTCTATCAATGAGACTTGTTTCTTCTCTTAAATGATTCTGATCAAATCTTTTCAGGTGGTGTACTGAAATCCAGAAGTACAGAGTATCGTCAGGTTTTCTCAACAATGTCAACTGATCCATTGTGTAGACATTTCATGGTGCTTCTTGTGCTTCTGCCTTTTCCCATTCTCTCAGAATAATACTTCTGAAATCTTCTACGTCAGAACCTATAAATTTCAAATTATCAGTTAGTATTTTAGAATATCTCTTTTCTATTCGATTGTAATAAATTTTCCTCATTCGGAATCT
>NC_046666.1:114322483-114336789 GCF_010883055.1 Belonocnema kinseyi | reverse complement strand
AATTAAACTGATTGAAAATGTTCGACATCAACACCTGTAGGTTTCATATGATCAATTAGTATTTTAAGATGTCCAATGCTATTATAATCTATCCTATTTCCTTCAATTGGAATCTACTCTAATTTCCTTAATTGGAATCTATTCTATTTGCTTCAATTGGAATCTGTATCTATTCTATAGAGCTAATTTCAATTAAAACTCTTGACGACTGTGTTGACTTTTTGAGTTAAAGAATAAGCTTAGAAAATAAACCTGTCCTTCCCTTAAAAATAAGGAGCAGTTCACTTCATGAGACAATGAACTTTGTCTTTTTCTCAGCGAATGATAGCCAGGTACGCACTTGAGAGGGGCCCTCACTAAATACGATTTTAACTACCTAAACTCCAGTGTTTATTTTTAATGCAACACAGATTTTAGAAGAAACCGATATCTATAGTCTTCCTGTTCTTAACTCATCTAATTCAACAATGGAATATTATATTTATTAAATGTTAAAACCAGGTGTGATTATAAGTTCTAATGCAGACGTCTTATACCGTGACCCACCATTTAAAGCAGATAAAGTTCCATACCGTAATGAATCACTAATGCAGATATAAATCTACACAGTAATAAAATTTCATTATTCGCTTCACTCACGCTGAGACTCTTGATCCATCTTATTCGATATGTTCTCTTGTAATCAAAAAAGCAAAGATCAAAATCCGACCTTGACCATTTTGAATTGCCTCTACCCTTATAAACAATTGCCCTGCCTATTTCTGAGAACAGGTGAAACCCCGTTTTAATACGAGTATTCAATTATCTCTAATTATTCTTGAATATCTGCTTCTGTTTCACATATCTCTTATTTTTGCATTATTACGCTATTTCTTTATAAACTTCTACACAATATATCAAAAATTTTAATTACCCGATTCTTTAATCGAAAAATGCGTTTTTGTCTAAATTTCACCCGCATCGAGTAATTTGTCTCTCTCCCTCCCTCTCTCTCTAAATTTCTAACAAAACACGCCGAACAATCAATAAAAAATGACTTACTCTTGAATGTGCCGGCAACGACGAGCTGTTGCTTTCCTGAGTTCATGTCTTCCGCCCTAGGAGGCTTCCTGCCTTCTTGTCGACAGAAGAACGGCGATTTCTTATCCACCGACTCCTGGACATATCAATGAGGACCGGGTGCGAAGACTGTAAATCGAATAATCTATCTTGTTCACTTGCACTTTGGAATACGCATCAACTTCACACGCGAGAAACACAAACTACGCTCTTTGTGTTTTCCGAGCACGCGGTGGAACTTTCACGCCCTACCTCTGGGCCCATAACCTGTAGGATTTATGAGTGAGATGGACCAAAAGGATGTAAGATACAAACAGCTATCTCTAAACCAAAAGAATTTATTCTTGAAATCTACATTTTACACGTCTACTATCTATAACCTCTCGGGCTAGACTGGCCCCGACAGGCATACATAAGAAGGGGGGAGTGAAGCAGAGAATAAGCACTGTTGGGCGTCTACACGCCAAACGACTAGTCCGCGATTCAAGTCTCTCTCTCTCTTAACTCCAAAAATATAATATTTAAAACATAATAAGTAGATACATAGATACTTACATAGATAAGTAGATGTAAAACAGTTGTAGTAGTTGTTTATATTACTATTAAATTTCTTTCTTAAACTAAAAAGAGAAGAAAGACAAATACGATTTGTTAACGATTTTGCGTAAAGCATGTAATAATTTTAATTAAATTTTTCATTTGAATATTTCATCTGAATTATATGAATTATTATGTAAGGTAATAATAAGCTTATTAGTTTTTATTTAAAAATTGTATTTTATAATTATAATCAATAATACTACTTCAAATTGTTTAGTATGAAATAATAACTTATAACTAAAAAAATAAAACCTAAAGATAGCGCTGTTCCTGTTTCTTGTCAACACGAAAGATAAAAGAAATTAAGGCCATGCCCTATTTGCATAGAATATTGCCTCAATATTGCATCCATATAGCCTGCAACATCCGCAATATTGCACGAAATATTGAGGCAATATGGATGCAATATAATGATGGCCGCTTTTTGAAATATTGGGGCCATGAATTTGATGATCGTAGTACGCAAAACGATAGGTAGGCCTCGCTACTTGCCAAGGTCTAATAAAGTGGTGCGGTGGAAATCTGCAGTATCGGCCCCTTGACAGGTGATACGTCAGCGTGCGGCCTTATTGACTGAGCAGAGTACAGAAATCGTTGTTCTGCGTAAGTTAATGGATGGCAGTGACTACGTTAGCGTTAGTTCACTAGCGTCGATCACAGATGGCGCTCGTAGTCTCTACGACAAATTTCAACATGCCAAGTATAGGCGAAATTATTTTGGAATTAACTTAATTGATATTAGTCGTAACGACAATCGGTTTTCAACTAATTTTCAATCCCACAAAAAAATTAAACTTATAATTATACCAAATTTTATTATTACATTCCAAACTTGTCTATTAAAATCATACAATGTATTTTTGCAAAAAATAAATTTGAAACCCCCATGGGAGTAACTAATAATACATTTTTTATCATATATAATTACATAAAGATAGTGCAAAATTGATTACATAATTTTAGATTCATTTTTTAATTTTTTTCAAATTTATTTTTCGCAAAAATACTTCATATAATTTTGAGACCAGTTTTAAATTTTTTAATAACAGTTGTTATAATTATAAGTTTAATTATTTTTGTGGAGTTGAAAAATAATTTAAAACAGATTTTCATTACGAATAATATCAATGAAACTAATTTCTAACTAATTTTGCCTATGCAAACCCTGTGCCTTTGCCCATGCTTCAGTGGGGTGAAGAATTTATTGAATGAAAAAGGAAATGAAAACAACGACAGTGTACAAATAAGTAATTTATTAACAACAGTAACCCTATTGAAATAACAAATAATTTAATTAATTAATTATTCGCAGAATTAAATATTAATCCTGTAGCCATGCACACTTCTGTATGCACTAAATTTGCGACGCAATAAAAGTCCCCTGATTATTAATATCAAGGTTACTTTTTTTTAATCTGGTGCAACAACTTTTTAAAACAATTACACTACGTTTTTTAATAAAAATATTCTAAAATTATTTTTGAAAAGTTCATAGAGAAAGAAGACTTTTATGCCATAACAAATTTTTTAAGCAAAGAGCCCTCTTCAGGTTAGAGCGTTATAAAAAATTAAATTTTCACTACAATTGACATATTTTGGCTACATATCTCAGAAACTATTGGACCTCAAATTTTCGAAAAATAATTTCAATAATTTTTCAGGTCACTTGCTCCACTCCTTTTTTAACAACTACGTGAGAAATTTTTTGAACTTCTTGACAAAACACTTCGTTTACATTGTACACGCTAGATGCTATATCATTTGGAAGGAAATCTTGGGGAAATTATTTTGATTACGAATTTTTTTTTGTTTTGCAAAAATTTTAATTGTTTTTTTATTAATAGCGGTTTTGATAAACACATAGGGATATTTCATACAGCTTTCTTATTTAAACTTGTTTTTAAAATGAGACATTAAACAAAATTCTGTCTCTTATGGATTTTTTTTATAAATTACTTTTTAACTATGTCCTTATAAAGAATTAACTGTAGGATAATGTTTATCTGCACTCTCAAATTATCGCTCTTTTGTTAATAACAATGGTTTTCAACAAAATCCTACATTTACCGTATCTGATTTTTTATTCGCGCTGCTTGCATCAGTCACAATGAAAAACTTTCTTCTCTCTTAAATTTCCCTTCAACTCAAACAATTTCTTCATTACTGTTTTATAAACAATTAACTGCAACATAATCTTTGGCCTGTCCTATTTTGCAGTCAATTGTTTAGAAGGCCATAATTAACAAATTCTTAGCATTATGATCAAATGTAGGAGAGATAACAGTTTTCTCTACATCTGATTCAAGGGATGCGAATGAAAGGAGCAGATTGTGTACATCTAGGATTCATTTGATGACAATTGTTATACACAAAAGAAGGATATTTTCAGAGTGGTGACAGAGAGAAAGATTATAAGGAAGCCATAAGGTACATAACTTTAAACCATCGAAAACCTTAACTGTACGATTGCATCTGGGCCAGACCAAACATTATTTTTCAAATTAATTGTTTATAAGCCCATAGTTAACAAATCATTTGAATTAAATGAAAATCTATAAGAGTCCAACTGTTTGTTTCGTATCTAATCTTAAAAACACGTCCGAAAAGTAAAACAGTATAAAATATCCGTTATTGTTTACAAAAATTGTTATTAACAAAAACGCAATTAAGATGTTTGTAGGATTTTTGTACACAAGTTATAGCACCGACCTTGTACAATGTGCTGAGTCTTTTATGAAGAATAAAAAACATGTATACGCAGTTGTTAAAAAAGGACCATTTTTAACATTTATGTATTAACAACAGTTGTAGCTCCACCGAAAAAGTTGAAAACGGATCGTTGCATGAAAAATTTGTTACGACATACAAGTTTTGCTTCTCTATAAACTTTCCGAAAATAATTGTACGAACATTTTGTCCTTGATATTCATAAGCAGGGGACTTTTGCGTAGTTTTCAAGCTACAGTTACTGCGTCGCACTTTCAGTGCATACAGAACTCTTACTGGACACTTGATTATAATTAAAATAATATTTAAATTTAAAGAAATAAATGCGGAAAATATAGTTTTTATTTAATTTTCTATACTCCTACGGAAGAATAATAAAACAAAGAAGATATCCTTTAGTGCTACATAAAACAATCGCCATTTGTATTAAAATACAGCACTGCATCATGTTAATTTAGCAGTCCTAATAAAATAATATTTTAGTAGATTCAATCAAATAAACATAGTAGAAACTTAAAACTCATAAATATGATCAAATATTGAAAACAGTGAAAAATTTCGATGCTTTAAAAGTTTTTCCCAGTCTACAGTCCGCCTCTGATACACTTTTTTAGTGTCTCAAATTGAAAGTAAAGATCAATAAATAGATATTTATGACCAAAATAAAAAATGTAGAGCATTTAAAAAATTTTTAATTACATTTTTTTTAATGATGCAAAGAATTCTTTTCAATGTTTCTGGTACATTACTAAAAGACTTGCAAATTATGCCCCTGAGTAAGAAAAAAAACCGTTTTTACGTCGGTGTCTGCCTGTAATAGATGCCTTTGTTGTTGCTGTCGGCGTCTGTATACTGGATAACTTTTGAAAGACTAATCGGATTGGATTGTGTTTTTGCACATAATTGTAGGGACCAGAAAGAAAGATCGAGTTCATGATAAAACTATTTTTGATGCAAAATTAAAAAATTAGAGCTTTTTCAAAATTGTTAACAATTTTTTTAAGATTTTAAAACTCTTTGTCCGCCTTTTTACTGGGAAACTCGAACAATTGATTTTAATGACATTTTTCAATAAGAAGGAAGTTATCAGATTTATAGTATTTTAAAATCGAAACAAACATTAATCTTTTGTGGATATTGTGTGTGTCTCTCCAACATCTAATCAGGATTTGTGTCGGACCAATATCAACAATTTTGTCTGTTAACTTCACCTTTTAAAGTGAAAGTAGATTCATCTGAAAATCCTGTATTGAACAAGAAAAGAGTATATCTATCAATTCTGTCTATCAGAATTTCACAAAATTCAACCCGACGATCAGGATCGTCTTCATTGAGCTCTTGTACCAGATGAACTTTGTAAGGATGAAAATTAATGTTTTTCAAATATTTCGCACTGTCTCAGGAGCAACCTCACGCTCCTCACTAGCTCGACGTAAACTGACGTGTGGGTTTTCAACAAATGCTTGGGCTATGTCCATCTGCATCTCCTCAGATCCTTCACATTTTGGCCGACCAGTTCTCAGAGTTCTTTCAATTGTTGATTTTGAGACAGGATTTAACCCTTCTCCATTACGAAAAGTGCGATTAAAAAGCAAACGAACTTGATTATAAGATCGAACTCGATTTCCTCAACCACGCATTATTAATACAGATACTCTCTCTCGTTCCAAAAGTTTAGCTTGCGCCATAATATTCTTTTAGCGAAAGATAGTAAATATGTACTCGTAATACGTAAATTTAGTCGGGTAATACGTAGATTTAGTCGGGGAGGAACAGAACTCTCACCAGAACACCTGGAACTTTTAATGAGAAATTTCCTTATGATTTTACAATATTCAAAACGCTGTAACCAAGATCAATACAGAGCTTACAAATGAATTTGTCGTTAAAATTTACATCAGAAATTACACTGACCTTTTGGAAAACTTTGTTAATTTTAAATAACCTCTAACTGACCTTAAACTTTACAATTGACCTATGACTTGGGTACGTACCTGAAAGTAGAATTTTTCGCTCTATCGATTGCAGATGTAAAAAAGGGGGTTTCCAATTAAAAAACAAGTTTGACCTTCAAAAAGCCATGAAAGTCAACTTCAAGGTCAAAATGAAGGTCACCATTGAATTCCTCGTTGAAACTTATTTCAGGAATTACATAGACTTCTTCGAAAACTTTGTTAATTTCAAATAACCTTTAACTGACCTTAAAAGTTACGATTGACCTATAACTTAGGTACGTACCTGAACGTAAAATTTCCCGCTCTATCGATGGCAGATGTAAAAAAGGCGGTTTCTATTTAAAAAACATTTGACCTTCAAAAAGCCATGAAGGTCAACTTCAAGTTTAAAATTAAGGTCACCATTGAATTCCTCGTTGAAATTTACTTCAGGAATGACCTTCACTTTTTTGAAAAATATTTTACCGGAGAAAATATCCAACCGTCCCGGGACTTTTTAGACACCCTGTATGTTTAAAAAAAGGCAGTCGAAATGTACGTATTGCACGAGGGTGCACCCGTGCTTACACGAATCGATGAGAGGCACCGTGCCCCCAGCTGGCGCTGCGAGAATATTTTTAAAATTTATTCACAATTCTTATTAACGTTAATATTTTTATAAATTCATTTTGCACTTTTGAAATATTTTTTTTTGGCTGGCTCAACTATTAGCAGAGACCGGATTTTGCAAAACACGATGCTAGAAAAATCCGACTGGATTTCAATGGGTTTTGTAGTTTCTTCTACTCCTGTGAATTAAATTGAATGCACAGGGCATTAAAAATCAAAGAAAATAATGTCAAAGTATGCATGTCCAATATCAAATGTTCTCCTTTAAAATAATAAGAATTTTAGTTTCAGTTAAAAAGAAGTGACAAAGAATGTCACATTTTTGTGCATATTAATACTTTCTTCGAAGAAAGAAACCAATATTTTTTTTTAATAATGAATCTCCATCAACAAAATAAATTTTTAACCCAATAGTTTAATTGTTAACCCAAACAATGAATGCTTAATAAATGTGAATAAACTTCTATCAGAAAAGATAAATTTTCGACAAAATTTAAAAATTTACATTCACAGTTTAAAAAATATATTTTTCAATCAAAAAAACTAATGTTCAATTTAAAAAAATTATTTTTAATCGAAGCACATATTTTTTAAGCAGAAAGATGAATTAGGTAGCAAGAAGAAGAATATTATGCAATAACAGGATCAACGTATAAGAAGCAGCCCTAAATTTTAACGGAATTTGCAAAAATGAAACGTTTGTAGTAAGTTCTATCTTTCAGAACTATTATTTGAATGCAAATAATGCAACGAAAATATATCAACTTGATTGTTTATTACTTATTGTAAAAATATCATTTTGACTTCTTGTTTTTCAAATGTTAAAAACATATGCGGAGTACCTTGTCTGATAATTGCAAAGCGGCGAGACATATTTTTTCAATAAGAAAAATAATCTAAATATAATCGGAATAATAATTTTGAGTTACAAAGTTCGTGAAAATATAGTGAATAACCTTGAATACAAACCATTTCTAACCTATCTAAATGGACGGTATCATGGTTGGCAACTAGCAAAAATGAGATACACTTAAGAAAGCAGAGCCTCTATTCAAATTCGCCCTTCTAAAGATTTGCCAAAGTCTTGAATCTAAGTAGGTGGGCAACTTCAGGATATTCAAAAAGCAATAAATTACCATATTTGCTTATAATACCATAAAATTTGTAATTCAATTTCTTTTAAATTTATCATTGTTTTCCAAATTGTGAAACAACATAACTGCCCAACTTCTATAGCACATCTATATTTTAAAAAATAGTACAACTGATAAAATCGTCGAAAATTGTTCGCAACCTCTCTCCCTTGAAAAGCTTATTCAAAAGAACTTAAATTTTTTAACTTTTGATGACTAATTACACTAATAAATTGATTCACTATTATAGAATATACTGTTTAATAATTAATTTTTAATTTTTTTGATATTATACTTATAATTACATCTTTTTGATTATTAGAAAATGAATAATAATATAAATAATATAATTAATTATATAATTATACAAATATATCAATAATATCAGTATAAAAACATTATTCTTATTAATTAATTTGGTCCCAATTGATCAGACTGTTTAACTCGAGCGTTAGCATTTAGATTAAAGTTCTGTAGACGATAACTCGTGTTTAATATGCACCCCTGATTTTAAAAATCAATTTAAAAAATGTATTTATTCACTGGACACGTTTAAAAATTCTTTTAAAGTTTTGGTCTGAAATCTTGACCTAAAATCTGCATTTTTTAAAATCTTTTAGCGTTTAAAATTCTTTGTCAATATCTTCACAGCTTCTACTGAAATTTACTCGATTTTTTATTTTTTATTTTTAAATCTAACCAAATAAAAACATTTTGCTTTAAAATATTCTACTTGGCTTCGAAATTGACGACATTTAGTTCATTTTAAAAAAATGTAGAAAAAATAGTCCTGGAAAACCCTAAAGAATTGCTTTCATTTTCTTGAAATCTTAAAAAATTACATAAATCTAAATTTATTTATTAATATTATAAAGTAAAAATAAGTTGATTATTTCAATTAAAATAATCATTTGAGGCGTTTCATGCTTTCCAGTATTTAATTAATTATTAGTTAATTCATTTGGTTCAAAATGTTATTGAAATATTAATTATTTTGTAATAATAACATTATATTGTCGATATTGCGACAAGTTTCCAAAGAGCTGAACAAATTCTAGAATCTGGTTACGGCATTTCTCTTGTAATCTCTTAATCCAAATTCGGAGTCATTAAGGCGAATAAAATATCATTGTATTCGTCAAGAATAGTAGATTTTGAATATAATATTTCTAAATTACTTATTACAAAATTAAGAAAATGTAGATATCGTATTTTAATAATCATCACTTAAAAACGGACAGGGTCAATTTATTTCAATATTATCAATGAAAAAGTAGGAGGAGCACTCCATTAGTCGGATAGGTATTGTATTCTAGTAGCTGGTACAATTCAGGAAGCGAAGGTCGAGGGCCGCCTGGCTAGCAGGTAAAACTCTGACCACTGGCGCAATTCGTGTACCCGATTTTGAAGTGTCCGTTTTAACATCCCTTTTTTATGACTCTCTCTTTCGAATTTTTAGATTCCAGATGTTGAGCTTTCTCCGTGATGCGAATGACATGAAAGACATGAAAAGTACATTTTACCTGGTTAAGGGACTTGGAGGTCTTTACATACGGGAATATTAGTGTGAATAGAGGCGTATGAGATTTAGCGTATACATATATAGTTCATGGTAAATTTTGTTAAACGGTAAATTTTATTTTCTCAATTTTTTTGCCCTACTGTTCGAATTTACCATAGAAAAGTGAAGCAAAATCCAGCCTTGGTCAGACAGTATTAGAGAATTTTTGAAAATTAATACACTTTTAAATTACAAATATAACTTAAATTTCACTAATCACTAAAGTGATTTTTATGGACTTGTAACTGGAAAAGCATATATAAAAATGCTTTTTTTGACCAGGTACATTAATTAATAGTTTAAAATTTTAATTTTTTTTGTCTATTTTGTTTGTTTCTCGTCTCTCCGTAGCTCAGCTAGAAGAGCATTAGACCGGCAATCTGAACGGCCTGGGCTCATATCCCAGCGGATCTAGAGAGCGTTTTTTTCACAATCTTAAAAAATTAATTAATATTATAATAATATTGATTAGGACCACGTAGACAAACAAAATTAACATCTTAAACTATTCTTTATTTTAGTTTTTTTCAATATTCAAATTCATCGATTCGTGTACGCACGGGTGCGTACACGAATCGATGAGAGGCACCGCGCCCCCAGCGCACAATGAGAAATCGCCGGCGCTACGAGCATATTTTTAAAATTTATTCACGATTCTTACTATCGCTAATATTTTTGTAAAATTCATTTTGGACTTTTGAAATATTTTATTTTCGGCTGGCTCAACTATTAACAGAATCTGGATTTTGCAAAAACACGCTGCCAGAAAAATCCGATAGAATTTCAATGGGGTTCGAAGTTTCTTCTACTCGTATGAATTAAATTTAATGCACAGGACATTAAAACTCAAACAAAATAATGTCAAAGTATGCATGTCCAATATAATGTTTAATTTTAGTTGAAAAAATGATCTCATAAACTAAGAGTTTTCTTTCGACAAGTTTTGTGAAATTGTCGAGATACCAATAATTTATTTGAATCTTGAAAAAAACTAAAATAAAGAATAGTTTAAGATGTTCATTTTGTTTGTCTACGTGGTTCTAATCAATATTATTATAATATTGATTAATTTTTTAAGATTGTGAAAAAAACTCTCTCTAGCTCAGTTGGGATATGAGCCCCGGCGCTTCAGATTGCCGGTCTGATGGTCTTCCAAATGAGCTACGGAGAGACGAGAAACAAACAAAAGAGACAAACAAAATTAACATTTTAAACTATTAATTAATTTACCTGGTCAAAAAACTTACAACGATAATAAAATAAAGAATAATTGTCTTTTTATTTAAACAGACTCACATGCTATTGTGAGAAATAAATCACGATAAATAAAATTTCTAATATAGTCAACTATTTTCCTTGTTTGCGGATGGTAAAATAATAAAATAATAAAAAAAAGCATTTTCATATATGCTATGCAAGAGATTTAGTTCAAGATTTTAATAAATTCAAGAAATTAAACGGAACCTTGAACATTGGCTAATAATTACTTAAATACTGGAAAGCATGAAAAGCCTCAAATGATTATTTTAAATGAAATAATCAACTTGATTTTACTTTATAACATTAATAAAAAAATTTAGATTTATGTGATTTTTTAAGATGTCAAGAAAATGAAAGCAATTCTTTAGGGTTCCAGGACTATTTTTTGTACATTTTTTTAAAATGAACTAAATGTCGTCAATTTCGAAACCAAGTAGAATATTTTAAAGCAAAATGTTTTTATTTGGTTAGATTTAAATATAAAAAATAAAAAAACGAGTAAATTTCAGTAGAAGCTGTGAAGATATTGACAAAGAATTTTAAACGCTAAAAGATTTTTAAAAATGCAGATTTTAGGTCAAGATTTCAGACCAAAACTTTAAAAGAATTTTTAAACGTGTCCAGTGAATAAACACATTTTTTAAATTGATTTTTAAAATCAGGGGTGCATATTAAACACGAGTTATCGTCTACAGAACTTTAATCTAAATGCTAACGCTCGAGTTAAACAGTCTGATCAATTGGGACCAAATTAATTAATAAGAATAATGTTTTTATACTGATATTATTGATATATTTGTATAATTATATAATTAATTATATTATTATTATTATTATTCATTTTCAAATAATCAAAAAGATGCAATTATAAGTATAATATCAAAATATTTAAAAATTCATTATTAAACAATCAATTTATTAGTCCAATTGGTCATTAAAAGTTAAAAAATTTAATTTCTTTTAAATAAGCTTTCCAAGGGAGAGAAGTTGCGAACAATTTTTGTCGATTTCATCGGTTGTACTATTTTTTTAAATATAGGTGTACTATAGAAGTGGGGCAGTTATGTTGTTTCACAATTTGGAAAACAATGATAAATTTAAAAAAAATTGAATTACAAATTTTATAATTTTAAGTTATAATTTCTGAATTTTCGAATATATGTCGATTATACTGTTTGGATGTTTGAATCTTTAAAACAGAAACCTGTTTTCATTAATTAATCATTAGACTGCTCCTACTTAAAAAGAAATGAGTGCTATTTGATGCATATGTACGATTTATGTTATTATAAGCAAATATGGTAATTTATTGCTTTTTGAATATCCTGAAGTTTCCTACCTACTTAGATTCAAGACTTTGGCAAATCTTTAGAAGGGCGAATTTGAATCGAGGCTCTGCTTTCTTAAGTGCATCTCATTTTTTGCTAGTTGCTAACCACACTAAATTAGTTCAAAATTGTAAATTTTAGACCTTAAGAAGATTTAACATAAATTTTCTCTATAGAAAATTATTCAAAAACCTGTTTTACTTCTTTACATAATCGAAAGAATGTTGCTCCAGTGCCATGATACCGTCCATTTAGATAGGTTAGAAATGGTTTATATTCAAGGTTATTCACTATATTTTCACGAACTTTATAACTCAAAATTATTATTCCGATTATATTCAGATTATTTTTTTCTCATTGACAAAATATGTCTCGCCGCTTTGAAATTATCAGACAACGTACTCTGAATATGTTTTTAACGTTTAAAAAACAAGAAATCAAAATGATATTTTTACAATATATGTTTCATGTAGAAATATAAGAAATATATTTCACTTTTACATTCTAGCCCGGTAACAAGCTTTGAATTCAGAAGAATTAAGAATTTGTATTCCTATGAATACGCGATTTTTCCTCCGTCTAAAAATGCCCGAACGGGTACGGAAAAAGTGCAAATCCTATTCCTGTCAATCGACTTATTAAAATTTAACGAGAGCATTTATTTAACCTATTTTTCATTATTTAATCTTTTTATATTTTATAAATTCGAAAAATATTCAAATTTATATTTATTTATATTTTAATAATTTATTTAGACGTCTTAAAAAATGCAACATAGAAATCTAAGCAAATGTGTGAATTTAACTAATTTTGACTCTAGAGAGGCAGCGTTGAATTGATGAGAATTAAAATTGCAGAATTTACATTCCGCATGAAGGAATTAAAACAACTTATTACACATATTTTGTGAAATTATTAGAAGGAATTAAATAAAATTAAAATATGACCACTTCTGAGGAATAAAAAATATCTCTATGAGGAGCATTACCGGTACAATTAGAAGGAATTAAATATATTGAAAACACGTTCTCTTTGGGAGAATAGAAAACTGTGTGGCGGTCGCTATGGAAATAGAAGTGAAACCATGCTGAACTACTCCGTAAAAGGGGCTATGTAAGCGGAACGCCTACTCTACCACAGCTAGAACAAGCCGGCAACAGAGAAAGAGAGGCGACACTAAGACCAACCGCGGGCAGGCATCCAATAGATGAAGAGCGATGCTTTACGACCCGGAGAAACAACAACAAGGTTTCTCTCAAGCCTAAAGATCTGGCTGAAATGGATGACGAGCTTCGTGGACATTTTTCCGGAGAATCCGACCTCTGGGCTATCAATTATTGTTTGTATAATGCAGCGAGAGCTTTGGCCGATGCGAACCGTGAAACAAAACTAACGGTTGATCATAAGACCAAAAGACGAATGCATCAACTTGCCATAAAGATAGGCTGGGCAAGACAGTACGCGTCCCGCATTCAGTGTGTGATTGACTACATCACATCTGGCAGGAATGTACCGCCAAGGTTCGAAAGTTCGCGAGCGAACTCCGGACCCGTTATCACACACTTAACAAGTCAAAGCTGCTCGCCATCAGGCAGCATATTGTTGAGAGAATACGGATACTATCTAACGCTAAGAGAAGTCTAGAGCGGAGGGAGAGGTGGGTCAGAGAAAATCAACAGTTTCTTTCTGACCCATCTCGAATCTTCCAAGACCCTCCAGTTACTGTCGAACACATATCCAAACCAGAGGAGGTCGAAGTATTTTGGAGAGAAGTCTACGAAGTTCAGCATAGACTGGACGAAGACTCCGAAAATATAAATAGCTTCAAGGAGTTATGTGTTGCCTTCATAACACCTAATAAAGAATGCCCACCCATCACTACCGAGGTGAAAAAAGTATTAAGAGGGATGTGGAACTATTCCGCACCGGGATCAGATTGTATCAAAACCTTCTGGTGGAAGAAGTTTTCTTTAACCCATCAGCATTTGGCCCGTATTTTCACCTCAAATTTGAAGTCGGAAGAGCCGATTCCAGAGTGGTTGGTGGAAGGGCGCACAATACTCCTGCCGAAAAT